>NC_137463.1:248202109-248508715 GCF_964235325.1 Thermobia domestica
CGGATTACTTGTAATCAATCTATCACAGTTCTTTTTGTCCAGTTCGTAATAAACCATTTCACGCATATGCTCAAGTCAGGGGCAGATTCCAGGGGTCGGGGCAATCGGGGCGATTCTCCCCTCAGAATAGGATATTTTTTATTTTAAAAATAAAACCTAAGAATTTTCACCTTTGGATTATAAATGTAAAAAAAAAAAACTAAAATAGGCAGGCCTTACTTTTTTTTTGTTTACGTTGCAGAAGTCAAATAAAGCAATAAATTGCAAGAAATTACTTACATTGGCGTTCTTGCTCAAAAAATGTCCATCTTCGAAATCGCAGGTGGTCATTTGTTCTAGAAACTGCAGACAATTGCTACTTTTGCTTTTCTAAAGTTGTTTTACTTTTTTTTTTTTTTTTTTGCAATACATTCTTATCTTGATTTGACTTCGAACAACCGCCCCCCAAATATTCAGCCTGGATCCGCCCCTGGCTCAAGTTAAGACAAACAGTTTCAAAAGTTATTGAAGTTATTTGCAGAACATCTTAAGTAACAAGCCAAAAAAAAAAAAAAAAAAAAAACTACAACAAAAATACACCCTCCATATTAACTTGCGAACAAATTAGCGAGTAGCGTTTTGCAGGCTGTTCCTGTTTTGTAATGACATCGAATAAAACGTAATCAATTTTTATACAATCTTCTTAATACACAGTAGAAGCTCACTGAACTATGTGCTATGTTGTTCTTAAATTGGTAATTTCCATTCATATATCACTATTCACAATACATCTGCATTACTGCAGGAATGGTTCACTACAACCACATAACATACGGCGTTCTTTATTAAGCGGACTATGCATAACATCCAAACTGCAACTTTTAAAAACTGTTGGATACACTGCAGAGTAAAACTCTCCGCACCCCTGTCCCCCCGCGCTTGCCAAGAAACTGATGTAAACACAAGAGCAGCGCCATCCGCACTGCTCTCCTGGTCAGGTAATAACATGTATCTGTCAAGTAGTTGAAATAGTACACTTAGCTATGGACTATAATTCGTTCCGTTAATAATTCGTTACAATCTTGTGGTAGTGCAAATGTCCTTAGGATGTCGGTATTGCCCCAAATGACCATATATATATATATATATATATATATATATATATATATATATATATATATATATATATATATATATATATATATATATATATATTTTTTTTTTTTTTTCTCGTTAACACTTACTTCTTGCTTCGCCAGCTGCACATTCCAGATGGCGTTGATGATGGCTTGTATCTGAAAGTTCGTGTTCTTCCCCCATCTTGTGGTTTACTTCTTTCGCCACTGCTTTCAACTTTTGGCTTAACCGTATACTTTCGGTTTTCTTTCTTTATTTTAATCCTCCATGGAGCTGGGTCATCAACAGCATTAATTTCCGGATAACGTTCTTCAATGAATCGAAGTGTTTCAGTTAAATACTGTCGATTGTTTCCATTGTAATCCTTTAAGGTACTTCTAATCTCATCATAGACAACTTGTAGTAGGTTGACATTTTTTATGTGATATAGTTCATAAATAGTGCCAAACGTCTGGAAGTACATTCGAAGAAAACAATAAGTAAACTTAGGACTTAATATTATTTAGTGATACAGTATATCAACATTTGTTAACCTACCTGTATTAGCATGGGCGTCACCAGAAACTCGCAGGGGGGATAAGAACAAACGCTAATAACACACACACATACACACACACACATATATATATAT
Source organism: Thermobia domestica (assembly GCF_964235325.1). Lineage (NCBI taxonomy): Eukaryota > Metazoa > Arthropoda > Insecta > Zygentoma > Lepismatidae > Thermobia > Thermobia domestica. The sequence goes on from NC_137463.1 coordinate 248,203,857, forward strand.
ATATATATATATATATATATATATATATATATATATATATATATATATATATATATATATATATATATATATATATATATATATATTAAACAAAATGACAATATTATAATTAGGAAGTCATGCAAGTACATATACTATGTTGACTTTAGAAGAACTTTCCGAAGACAGAATCGTATGTTCCCTCCTTAATACTTCATAATATTTCCTGTTTTCAACATCTCAAACGTTGAAAGAATCAAGAAGAGAGAGAGAGAGAGAGAAATAATGCATGTTCGTGACTATGTTGCTACCGTACGTGCCTTTGGTGTGGGAGATTCGAGTTAGATTCCCGGTAGAAGTTCAGCTCATGAAGCTTGCATTCCATATGAAGCTTTAGGTCCACATCTCATTCTCGGGGCTGTAAGGGACACTAAACTCAGAATAAACCAACCCGAAAAGAGGAAACTTTATAACAGTACTGTGTTTATTGATGTTTATTTATCAGTCCTTTGCGAAGTCATGTAACAGCGAGACTGCTCTCAGGATCTCGATAAATACAAGAAAATATTTTTTGTGCATGAAAATCAGAACCTAATCATTTCACATAAATAGAAATTTAAAAAAAAAAATAATAACACATGCAAAAATGTATTTACAAAAATATTACGGTTTTACTTACCAAACAGGAAAAGAGCAGGTTTTATAAGATAAAATCATCGTCATCTTCGTGTTTGTAAATAAGCCACCAGGTACAAATAATTCCTTGTCTTGTTTCATAAAAATTCACAAAATGCACAAAATCTTTCTTTCTTCCATAACCACTTTACAAAACGCAGAACAATCAAATTATATTTATTAAAAAAGCGAACACACAATATAAAGAAAGTGCACATAAAAAATCTCTATATATAGATAAGCATTATTACGTGTCATATAGGTCTACTTCTTGAACAAGAATTGCATACGCCTTGGTTCTTTCCCAAAAGCATCCAACACGTCTGATATGAATTGTGTTTTATTTTTATTTATAAGTTCCCGATGGAGACTCATCATACACAATCCTGTCTATTCTTCAGAGATAGTTGACCTTAACCACGTTTTCACACGTCTTAGGGTGCTAAAACTTCTCTCAACACTACATGATGTATGTTGTAACGGGGAGGTGACCATTACTTGTGTTCCTTGATTTATTGCCGGACAAAATGTGGCGTGATCCACAAATCAAAAAGAGAGTTTCTCTAAGCTGTCTGCATCTAGATTTCTGTATTTCCATAAATCGTACCAGCATTCAGCTTGAGGAAGGAAATTGTCAAATTCATAAGTTTCATTTATTTCATCCATCATCTTCATAAATTGTAGTTTAGAGGTGTTTTTTTTATTTCACGGGGATGCAGTGTGAAGAGTGAAAAGTCTGGACTGTGTTCTTCCGAAAATCTATTATTTAGTGACTGTAACAAAGAATCTATGTACGGTATAAATATGGTTCGCCGATAATATTCTTCCACATTTGTGTATGGAGGATTAGCACGATGAACTTGTCGAGATGCAAGTCTGGGAACTGACAGCTGAATATTAAGTTCATCAGCAATACGAATACACTTTTCGAAGATCGAATGAAATGTAACTTCAACTATATCTCTCTGTTCTTTGAACATACAGATCAACTCCGAAATGTGTGATTTTTCCGCCATTAAATTCAACTGAACTCCTTGCAAAATTTGTGCTACTGGCTCAAGGTACGAAGAATATTGACTGATAACAGACAAAGAAACAATTAAAGGCTCCTGTGTTTCCTGCACAAAAAAAGACGATAAGCATTGCTTCTAGTTTCAGAAACTGTAGAATTTATTGACAGTTCTTCTAACGCAGACACTATTTCTATGAAATGTTCAGAAAATTTTCTGATGCTGCTGTATTTGGAAGTCCAGCGGGTTTCAGAAAGAAGTGTTATATTTGGAATATTTTTTTCTTCTTAATGGGCTCTCGCGATAGAAAATTGTGATTTCTTTGATAGTATCCACTGTGTTTCATATGTAAGAAACGGAACACAGCTTATTAACAACAAGATTAAGCTTGTGTGATGCTTTGGTAAAAAAAAAAAAAAAAAAAAAACGCTTTTGGGAATTGTCGTCTGATAATGCTTTGTACACCGTTACTACATCCAGTCATGGTGGAACAACCATCAAAACCCTGCCCTACAAGTTTACACTGAGATAATCCACGTTCTTCCAATGCTTTTAGAATTATTCTAGCAATATATGCGGCGTTTAAATCTCCTAATGGAATGAAACCTACGAAATCTTCTCGCATCTAATTTTCAACAGTGTCATAAAACCGAATACCTAGAGACAATTGTTCTAAACCCCCAATATCAGCTGTCTCATCTGCAAGCACACTATAATAGTGGGAAGAAACAATTTTAGGCTTTATATACTGTTCATATAAAGTGTTACCTGAAACTGATATCAATTCATTTTGAGTCTGCACAGATAAGTATTTTGCATTTTGAGCAGCAGTTTCAAAGTGTTGCTTTAAAGTTATATCTCCTGAATCTACTTTAAATTGGAAAAGATCGTAGCAATTGCCAGATTTAGCATTCTTTCCTCGTAAAGACAAATCATCTGTCGCACAATATACAATTGTCTCAATGATTGATGACAGTGTTTTTCGGTTTTCCTCAACTTGCTTCCGAGCCGCTTCATCAATTTTCAAATAAACGGGCAAACTTTTCGTAGACATAACATTCGAAAATAACTGAGCACGTTCTGTGGACGTCCGATGCCATTCAAATTGTTCGTGTTGTCGAGCAGATGCAAAAAAAATATCACTGCATTTTCTAAACGGTGTTAGTATAAAAGACCCTTGCAATCCTCTTTTTACCGGAGATCGAAAAAGAACACACTGTTTGCACAATCCCCCCCGCAACTTTCTAGAATATGCTAGCCACGGAAATTCAACAAACCACTTATACAAAAAGGAGCGTTTTCCTGGCATAACATCTTGTTTAAAATCACATGTTTCGGTCGGGTGCCACGGCGACATCAATATTTCATATCGACCAGTTTCCGACAAACTTGACTACAAATTTAAGTCTACATAATTGCCAATGTCTTTTGGGTCACAGGACGTCTCCTCACCTAATAAAGTTGCACAAGGGGACATTTGGGGAGAAGGAACGCTAACGATATTGCCCTCCGGTAACTCATTTTCTTCGCTCAGATTTTCAACACACAAAATATCACGTTTGGTGTTTGAGGACATTTGCTGTTTTAGAAAAACATCGAGTTTCATTTGCTTATGCTTACCGGTATGCATGATTAATTTTTAAAAAGCAAGTCTTTCTAATTCACTCACCTACACATGAGATATTAAATAAATTATAAACTAAGGGGAAAACACCCACTAAACTCTGAAAGAAACCAGAGATCGAAAACCACACACATTTATTATTTTTCCGACACTCCCGTGCAACTTTGAAGTTTTGAAAACGAAAACCGCCTATATGACACACCAGAAACATGGATTTCCAATAACTGCGCATAACCAACTATGCAAAACTAAACCTTTTTCTTCTTGAAAAGGGTCAATCTCCATTCTCCCCGCTAAAAATAACATTGTACTTTTAAACCGCGGGCTCTCGTAGGAAAAATAAGCTCAATTTCTTTCTGCTCAGAACGCTACTAAGAACAAGGAAGACAATGTTTGACAGCATTAGGATCATTGTCCCTGCTGCTCCATTTGCAGTTTTGTCTTTTCGACCTCTTCCCCTCCCTGCAATCCATCAAGATTCTTGGTTTAAAAGGAGGTGAGGTCATTCAGGATCACCTTGCTACAGCCAGAGGGCAAACAGAATCGGTGACATTATTGCCTTCACAAACAAAATTCTTGGGTTATTTTTAACATTAATATGTGTTAAATGCAGTGGCGGCGATTGGGCGTTAAAAGTGGGGGGGGGGCAAGACATGATCTGAATATTTGTATATCAATGTTAATATACAAATTTCCCTGGTTGAAACTATATACATTAATAGGTCATTTCAGAAAAGTGGGGGGCAACTGCCCCCCTTTGCCCCCCCTAATCGCCGCCCATGGTTAAATGTTCTTACTTTTCCGATTGTTGCAAAGGTCAGACAAATGAGTCAGAGAGACACTTTTATTCTGCTTTACAAAGTAAAACCACTGCAGAAGTATTAAAAGATGTGGCTCTTCATTTTCTATGGGAACGATTGAGGAAAACTTGCTTGATTCTTTCAACGTTTGAGATTTTGAAAACAGGAATTATCGTGAAGTGCTAGGAGGGAACATACGATCCTGTCTCCGGAAACTTCTTCTAAGTTCAATATATATACTTGACTATTTCAAGATCAAGGTAATATTAACTAGATTTCCAGGGGGGGGTCGACCGACCCCTTCGACCCCCTGTCGACGCCCATGTGTATTAGTTGCTGTTCTAACATTTGTGATTTATTAATTCTTTTGCTTTGTGAGCAACGTACTTTCGCTGACCTGTCAACAATGTGTTTTTTGCGATAATTTTCTTCTCTAACAGTGGTTCCCAACCTAGGGGGTGGGTCTCCGTCGAAAATGAAAATAAAATCTTTGACTGCCGTTCTTCACTGTTGGATGATGAAATTGTGGTGAACATAGTCTGTGGATCTGTTTCACACTTACTGTCGACCGTTGTCCGACAATAGGGAAAACTGACATTTATCACAGAATGTTCCCAGTACGATTCTGAAAGTGTTACACATGGGTCATGTCCCAATTAGGGCCTATGTCTTCATCTAAGCAAAGGCTTCTTTTCGGCTACGCGGTTGTTTTATTCCCGCAAAGGGTGATAAAAAATCATGATTTTGTTAAAAAACATTTTTGTTTATTTTTTATTTAAATCATTTTTTTAAAATTTAAATCAAATCTTTCTCCTCGTATAATACAAGTCGCGAACTGAAGAAAAAATACTAGGAATTAATATTAAATGTTAATTATGCCATTTAAGTGAAAGTGTTGGGGTTGAAGTTTGAGTTAACAACCAATCATTAACCTATTTCAATCCCAAACAATGTTTCTTAAGCGTTAAGGAAGAAGTACAGCAACGTTTATCAACATGACTTTTTTTCACAAAAGATACTGACATTTGGCAGGGGCATGTCTTTTAAAAAACCGGAACTAGCTTGCGGCACGAAATACATATAAAATACACAAATTTCGTCTAAAGTTATAAAATAAGAAAATAAGTTTCTGAGAGGGGATCGGACTCCTCTAAATACGTCGCTATTGTCTAGGAACAAACAAATAGACTCGCATACGAAGGAATTTACGTCTTAAATGTCGATGGTGATTTCCTCGATTTAATATTTAACGATTTACAAGCCCTATGTTACGAAGAGTAGAACCCATGGGGAAATCGCGGTCGAAAAATGGAAGGGCCACGGCCGACGGTGGCTGGCCGCCGGTATGGATCATACACGACTATGTACAGAAAAAATATATTTTTGCCGACTCCAATCAGAGACGGCAGGTAGCCGCCGACTCTTTGCCGACTTTATATCGGCAGAAATGAGACGTCGCGGCAGGGCTGGTCAAATATCCAACTCTCTGCCGAAGAAACCGAGAGCCTCTGTGTCGCCGTTGTTTTCGAGACGACTTAGCCGCTAGGCCGCCTAATTCTCGATCCTAAACCAGCCTTTGAAACGCCATACTGCCTACCTCTACGTCGCCGTTTTATCGACCGTAAATCAACCGTCGGAATCTTGTCTTTCCGACGTCCTTTTATAACCAATGTCGTAGATTTGCCGCGCCTTTGCCGACCAAACTCGACCTGTGGGAAGTTGTTTGGACGTTGTTGTGCCGATACGGCTACTTTTGTACCATATTTTCCGCGAGTCGGACAATCGCGGGTGGTCCTTTCGCTATGCGGAGGCGGACATTGGCGGCAATTCCCCATGGGGAAAGTAGGATTGCACCGTTACGCGTTCAAAACGAGATTTTCCTTAATCATCCTCTGCATGACACTCGTTTTCATAATGTGATGTACATATATTTGAGTTTCACTGTATTATGATTATTATCTTCCATAATCGAAATAAAAGAACAGAAACGGAATTTGACTTATTTTTACGTTAAATTAATTTATTCCGTAATTTGATTTAAATCAACGATTTTTATTTTAAAAAATCAAGTGATTTAAATCTTAATTTAAATCGTGATTTGTATCAGACTGATTTAAATCAATCCACCCTGTTCCCACACTATGCAAATACAAATAGATGTTTCATGTCGATCTATCAACCTCACTTGTGATGTTATTTGTCAGGTTTTAAAGTCTCACTCGTTCCTCACATTTCAAGCATGGAGTTTGTTCCGGTGGTCTGATCTTCCTTTTATGCATGTTTTTTTATCCCTACTTCTGCTGTACTGTGATCCTCTTCTTAACGGTTGCTAACGGTATGTAACACAGGACTGATAATGCGCTGGATTTTTCGTCATTCCCAATGCTCAATTACGCGACCTTGTCCAACTCCCTCACTTAACCACAACTACCACTTCCACTTGTTGTGCTGCATGCTCATACCATTCCTAAGTCATAATCGTTTGCATTCGCTCGGTATTTCCAACTAGAGATGGCTACAAAGTTCCGGTTCCAGATCTAGATCTGAAAACCCGGTTCCAGAACCGGATCTTAGGAACCGGTTCCAGACCTGCATTCGAAGAACCGGTTCCTGACCTGGATCCGAAGAAACCGGTTCCAGACCTGGATCCGAAGAAACCGGTTCCGGAACCGGGTCTCTAGAACCGGATCCGTTCAGACCCGAAAACCGGTTCCACCAGGAACCGGTTCTGGCATCCCTATTTCCAACATCGTGTCGCAATATGGGTGTCTATCTACTTACGTCAGAATAGTGTTTATATACTAAAGTGAATTCACTGATTCACTCACTACCAGATTTCTAAAACAATATTGATCGTAAGTACTTGAAATTTTGTACAAACGATCTTAAAACCTACGCTGCAATTTATACTACTTGTCCTTTCTGGCAGCTCGTTGCGTGCACGTGGTGCTCATTACAGTGTTACCAGCTTTTGCATGGGGTATTGAAACAAGAAATTATTCACTGCAAGTAAATCTCAGTTTTATAAAATTAAATGATAAAAGAGCACTAAAAAGAATGCTCTCAATAACTAGCAGGTCCACTACTCAAGTTGACATCCGACTAAAACAATGTGCATTTGTTTACATTCAAATTGACAACGTAAGGCAAGGGTAGGATGTTTACCATTGCAGAGCGAGAGAAATGAGCCACTATAATTGGCTGAACGTGCTGTTGCCATAGAAACAGCTCTTCTTGCCTGATTGTTATGATCACGTGAGGGAAGGATGAAACAGAGGAAAGCAACTGTCAGAAAGGACAAGTTGTATGAATTGCACTGTAGTCTCCGGATAAGACGTGCCTCACGTGGCCCCTAGAGAGAGGAAAAGGTGGCTTGCATCATTTCTCGCTTTTCACTAGATTTTCAAAGCTTCTTTTGATCGTATAATAACTTGAAATTTGTTCAAACATTTTTCTTATATACTAGACTATAGGTGATCCGAAGTTTTGAGAAATTTTAGTTTGGAAAGTGAATAAGGAGATGTAAACTTCTACATTATTACTGCAGTTTCTTTTACAACGCTGGACATAGAACAACGAAATTTCTATATAAAGATTATGTGTGTACAGTGATTCATTGCATAACAGGGTATTTATTATAACACATACGTACGATTTCACGACCGATTTGCCAATTTGAATATTTGCCAACCAGATAAAAGCAGCGAATAGTATTTATGTATGTATAGATAGAAATACTGAATAACTCGAGTCAAATATTGCGCTGTGACACGAAAATATAAATTTCAACTGAAGAATGGGAGCACGGTGGTTCAGTGCTAGAGAGCTCAGCTTTAGTGCGGGGGGGGGGTTCTGGTACGACCCCATGCCTTGTGAGTTTGTGATAGACAACATCGTGTCTGATGATTTTTCTTGGTTACTAATTAATATATCAGAATGTGATTCAGTTATGTAACATTCCTGACAGATACAACATTCCTCTTTTGAAATCTGCATTCTGAATTAATATATCTCTTTTATTATTTCAGATATGAAACCTGAAGTAAGCATCAAAATCTGACAACGGTCGGTAATCTATTTCCTGTTCAAATCCGGAGATGTTTCAGTTACAGTAATTCATTCAAAGCTGAAACCTCTGCAGAGTAACGAAACCCTGAACAGAATCACAATACGGATATAGATGCAGCACAATACAAGAATTTTAGGCTGGTGATTTTGATATCAGTGTCAAAAAGAGGCCACACAGACCCTCCTCTGCAATAAAACACTAAAAATTTGGTTTATGTGGAGGAAATGGTCAAGAATAACCAGATAATAAAGATATATAAATTGATGGAAAGATTGTCCATGACGAAAGAAGTAGTTTTAAACTTCTTTCAGATTTTTGATATGAAAAAGTGTTCTCTAAATGGGTGCCAAAGCTTCTAACAAGATAAATTATACAAATTTCGGAAAGACCTGGCAGAAATGAGAAGATACTGTGGACTTTGATGTATCACCCACCTTAAAGTCCCGACCTGACTCCCTCAAACTAAGTATCTGTCCGGAAAATGCACGAATTATTTACATGATAGAACATTTGTAAACGATGACAAGTTACTCCAGAGATTACAGGATGGCTGCAAAAAAAAAAAAAAAAAAAAAAAAAAAAAAAAAAAAAAAGCGGACCAAAAGTGTAGATAAAAATGGTGGATATATTGAATGATCAATACCTGTAGCGAATAATTGAAAGTTTATATATATAATAACAAGTATCATTATTGTGACTTTCACTTCAAAAAATTCTTGAGTGTGCGTTACTCGTTGACTGCACCTTGCACTCGTACCATCTAGTGACAAACCATTTTACTAAACTTTAACCTTATTAAAACTTATAGTTTTAAATCTGCATCTATCGGTATCAGGTAAGCTGGCAGGCAGCACAGGTAGCGACTATTAACTATCAGAAATCAGCGTTACTCACAGACCGGATCGTTTTAGTTTTATAATAAGGATTTATGTTGCGGTGATTGTGCGAGTTGTTCACGTTTATGCAACTCCAATGAAATCAACCCCCCTTAAAAAGTATCCTGAAAGCATACATTCATACAGTACAATATTGCTATGTATGTATGTCAGCTATTATCTATAGGTTTTACTCCTCTCGTGTGAACAACGAGTACCTCTGGTAGTTAAGTTATTTTCAATTGGTGAGTCGCGATTCCTTAGGGGGTCGTGACATATTGTTGGTAGGTCACCGTCAAAGTGCTTTTTGGTAAGTATTGTTATTGTTGTTCTTATTTACAAAAAAAAAAAAAAAGGACGGTCATAATGTTCAAAAAATTACGAGCTAATGTGCTAGTTAGCATATATACAGGGTGTCATTTATTATGTAGCCAAAATCCACTCGTGAAATCTTCTCACCTAAACAAATAAAAAAAGCCCATATGGACATAGGGCGAAAACCGAATTTTTCAAAGTTATGCGATGCCGAAAATGAGGAAAGTGTAACTTTGAGGCCACCTAGCTCGAAAACTATGACATATTAAAAGCTGTTAAAGAAATATCAGAGGAACTAGTGCTCTCTCTATCTTAATATACATGTTTCAGAATTTGATCGTAACGGCGCTACGAACTTTATAGAGAGAGCTGGGGTATCATAATCCTGATTTAAGCATGTATAGCAAAAAAGAAGATATGTTTTGATAGAAAATGTCTAATTATCGGTTTGTTGAGCTGTTATGTCGTGTACATGAGTATTATCATTTGTAAATTTCACATTATCACTAATTTTAATATCTGTAATTATGCAACCACACATAGCACAGTTTAACATCAAAGAAAAGTGGTTGATAACACTTGCAAACCAAGATCTAATAGTTAATATCATTTGATAACGGTGATCTAAGCAAGATAAATGTCATACAAAGGAAAATGATAAACAAATAATTACAGAGATACAGAAATCCGAAATGCTGTGAAAACGAACATCAGGGCAAAGGATTCGAAAAAACTATTTACCGAAGAATGGGTGTAGCATGGTACATTCACTGACATCTCACTTTTTCTATCCAACAGTAGATACGGTAGATATTGCGAGTAAGCGATGATTAAAGAAATGGTAGAATGAAAAGTTGGAGGAAACGGGAGATCTCGAGTAAACCCATTAACACGATATCGTCCACCACGAATTTACGTACTACATATTAAAAGATTGTATATATTTGTTCTGAACTACTACGTTGTGAATCCAGATAACAATAAAATTATAACAAATGATCGGTGTCTTCCGTCACCCCAAATACAATGCTCTGCACGAGTTGACAGTGAGTCATGTACACGATTGGAACGCATAGTCATATTACGAATCTTTGCAAATGCATCACGAATTCTTCGCTGCAATTCATGTATTTCGTTTATTTGTGTTTTGTACAGTATACTTTTGAGGTGTCCCACAAATAAAAACTCGATTTAGGTCAGAAGAGCGAGGAGGCCACTGTATGGGTCTTCCTCGCCCTATTCATCCGTCTTGGAAGTACTGATCAAGAAATACACGAAAGCCTCGCAGAAAATGTGGTGGCGCAACATCGTGTATAAACCAAAGCTGAGACTTTCTCGAGAAAGGAACATTTTCCAACCATTCCAGATTCGTTGAAGAAATTGCAATAGTATTGAACTTGTGAGACGTTGTAATAAAATTTACGGCTCTAGAAGTTCATTCCCCAATATGTCAGCTCACACATTAATCGAGAATTGATATTGGTGTCTGGTAGGTAAATTTGCGTTAGGGTTTTCTTCTGCCAATTGGTGTTCGTTGTGGATGTTGAAAACACCATGTCGCTTGAACCCCTCATCAGTAAATATGATTAATGAAATAGAGAGTTTTCTACACACCGATTAAGATACCACTCGCAAAGGTGTCTTGACTCGGACAATAGTCTTTTTCTTCTATTCCTTGCACATGTTGCAAGTGGAAGGGATAGAGTTGTTGTTCGCGAAGTATTTTTCAAACGTTTCCATGTGAAACACCTTCTAGCGTTGCTAGCATTTTTGTACTGGTACAAGGATCTTCTTTAATTATCTCAAGAATTCTCTCTTCTCGTTCAGGTGTCTGAGAGCGCCCAACTAAATCATATGTAGCATGCACATGACGTATCGGTAGCAGGAAAGGTATTCAGGTTGGGAAGAACACGATTTCGAAAATATTCATGATATAGTAGTTGTGCTTCATGTGGGTTCCTATAGGCACGACCATACATAAGATGCATATTTGCCTTTCATTTAACGTGTACTGATGACGGATGACAGGCACATCCTATAATTATTATTGTTATCTGGATTTTTGTTCACTGTAGTACGCAGAACAAATATGTATACTCTTTTAATACGTTATAGTACGTAAATTCGTGATGGACGACATCGAGATCTCCCGTTTCCTAATACTTTTCATTCTATCATTTCTTTAATTATAATTTACTCGCAATATCTACCGTATCTACTATTGGATAGAAAAAGTAAGATGTCAGTGAATGTGCCATACTACATCCGCTCGTCCTTCGAATCCTTTGCCCTGATGTTCGTTTTCACAGCATTTCGGATTTCTCTATCTCTGGAATTATTTGTTTATCATTTTCCTTCGTATGACATTTATCTTGCTTAGATCACCGTTATCAAATGATATTAACTATTAGATCTTGGTTTGCAAGTGTTATCAACTACTTTTCTTTGATATTAAACTGTGCTATGTGTGGATGCATAATTACAGATATTAAAATTAGTGATAATGTGAAATTTACAAATGACAATACTTATGTACACGACATAACAGCTTAATAAACCGATAATTAGACATTTTCTATCAAAACATATCTTTTTTATATATATACATGCTTAAATCAGGATTACGATACCCCAGCTCCCTCTATAAAGGTCGTTGCGCCGGTACGATCAAACTCTGAAACATGTATATTAAGATAGAGAGAGCACTAGTTCCTCTGATATTTCTTTAACCGCCTCTAATATGTCATAGTTTTTGAGCTAGGCGGCCTCAAAGTTACACTTTCCTCTTTTCGGCATTGCACAACTTTGAAAAACGCGGGTTTTGTCCTATGTCAATATGGGCGCTTTTATTTGTTTAGATGAGAGGATTTCACCAGTGGATTTTGGCTACATAATAAATGAACACCCTGTATATCTTGGAACTGATATACTTTCAACATCATGAGATTGGAAAGCTTATAACATTAAGATAATTTACCATGAATTCAAAGAGCCAATCACTTTACGGGAAAAAGCCTAAATAGTTACTAGTATTGGAGAAAATGTTAATATTGTTACCTTTATGTAAGGTAAGTCCGTCTCATCAAGACTCATAGCTTTTTTCAGCTCTTCAATGATCTTTTCCAAATCCTTTCCCATCATGAAGAAGTGAAATGTTAAACAACAATGAAAAAAGAGCTGTTTATGAGGATATTTATCTATCAATCTTCTTAAATCTTCTGTACGATCATATTCTGGGTTCATTTCCCAATACAGTTCAATATAATTTTGTTCAGCATCAAAAACATGAGCAGACATAGCAGTCTCGTAATGTCTTAATGCTGTATGACAAAGTTCTCGCCTATCATGAAGCGACATGGAATATGTTTTATTCGCAAGTAACTCGAAATATCGACCAGCAATATGGTTAACCATTCCGTTGTCTGGATCTAGTTCTAGTGCCTTCTCGATACAAAGTTTTGCTTTTGTTAGGTCATTAACTCTAGGAGCCATGAAAGCTTTGGCACATCGAGCATAATTTGTTGCAGAGTACGAACCCTTTGCTAATACTTCTTCCAAAAGATCGTTTGCCTTTCTGTCGTAGAACACAGCTCTTTCTGAATTTCTCTCCCTATAGTAATAATGACCTGCAGCTAGGTACGTGAGAACTAAGTCAACTAAATATACTCCATTTGTATTATCTAAGTCGTAAGCCGTACTAAGGTAATTAATTTCTTCATCTGAAGGACACTCTAGTTTATTTTCGTCATTTCGAATCCTACTTAGATACTTTCCCGCTAAGTAGTACCATTCGGGCTCAGAACTGTCCATTGAAATTGCCATTTTGGCGTAAGTAACAGCTGTATGTCGGTTTATACCAACGTATTCAAGAGTTACTGCAGATTTTAGCCCATATACAGCACCCTGACTTTCCTTACTCAAACTTTCGAACTCTTCGGGAAATACACACAAACGTTCACTAACTTTTCCGATTGACTGCAATAGAAATATTGTGGAAGCATCTATTATAAACTGTGCACCTTGAATAAATGATATCCTGAATATACTTCCCGATTCTCTTATGATCTTTGAACACTCTTCCAAGTCTTTTAGTGCCTTGTCCAGGTTATTCTGTCTGTAACTTTCAATGCTTAGTATGAACTTAAACACAATTCGAGTTTTAATTCCATCGACATCATCTGTTGTGTTCTTATACTTGTTAGAGATATATTGGTAAAAATCTTTAGTGTCATGACATCCTGGTACAATCTGCTTCATCCACTCGAAAATACAACCTTCAGAACACATGGTAGAATTGGCAGTTCTGCAAAATAAATAAATAAATAAATAATAATAATAATAATACATTCTATTAATTTTTACCCTTTATCATACACACTGTTCACAGAGTGAACATATGAACTGTACAGACCGAAGCAATGAAAGTATTTCAAAAAGTTTAAGTCCAAATTACTAACAAACTCTTGCGCTGCGTGCTTATGCATTCAGAAACACACGGCTCGATCGACTATCAGCTCCTGGTATTTAATTCAACTCGCCCTGTTCTTCCTCCTCTTTTTATCTAAAGCAGTATGTGTGAAGTAATATATTCTTTCCATTCAGATGAATAAAACAGAAACCATGTTTACAAGCTTCATAGATCTAAAACCGTCTCCTTCATTCGCTTGTTTTGAAATGCCTTTTTAGAGTCTGAATAAAAAGTCTCACAAAATGTTCACATAGCTTCATAAATGCCCTTAGTTGTATCATTTCCCTTCTTCAAAGACTGCATATCACATCAAGCTAGGAAGATGCTCCTTGTGAAATCTATGAAAATTGCCAATCACAGTAGTAAGTTTCGTATGTCCCAAATCTGTAATGTGAGTGCAGAGCTCTAAAAACTACTAACAGAAATTAGTGTTATTAAATTATTAATTTCATATTTTTCAGTAATTGCACGAAAGTGTTCCAGGGGCGTCACTTGGGCAGGACAAGGAGGGTGTAATTTCCCCTCCCTCGAGTTTGATAAACACATATTGATTGATCAAATGTTTAGTAAAATACTGATATAAAAAATGAAACCCTTATAGCAGCGGAGAATTCCCCACCCCGAACAAAATCTAAAATGACTCTGCTTTAGCAACGAATCTATAGATTTATGATAGCACATTGCTACAGCACTCATGTTTGGTTTCAACAGTCGAAAGCTTAATCCCAAGTCATGTGCGTTCATAGTGGATGACATTGAGAGAGAGAGAGATTCAAATGTAGAGACAGAGAGAGATGATTTACATATGGAAGTTTAAAATTGGAAGAAAAAATGATCGGAAAGTATCCATATTATGACTAAATTATTCAAGTAAAATATTCCGGTCTGTGGCAAATTATAAAAGTAAAATATTCCGGTCTGTGAGTAACGCTAATAACGTCATAATATGGATACTTTCGTGATATTCTGAAACAGATGTAGGAAAGTTTGCGAACTGAGAGGATTGCATCACGCAGTTGTCAAATTAAGGAAAGGAACTCTTTTCAGAGCATCAGATGACTGCGAAGAGAGAGAAATATCTTAAGATTTGGGGAATTACGTTAAGAATTTAAATGCTTATGGCTTTCGGACCATGACTTTATCTATTCAGCTACGGAAAACTACACAGCCGTTCATATATTTTTCCTTTAGCTGCGTTGAGAATCTAATAGAATGGAATATTCCAAAAGTTGACTCTGTGGGTGCACCGTTGACATTGAACGCAGAGCTATTGTAGCTTAGTTGCTGCATGTTAGACTTTTGAAAAGAAAAAGTTTATTAAAAAAGTAATGGAAATGCACATAAGTGTCTCTTCGATGTACCTGTAACTAAAAGTAGCACGTTTACGTCATTATGTGTTGCATGAATGGTTAGTGTATGGGATTCCTACTAGGATGGTCCCTAGGTTCAAATTTCGACCGCTCTTGCTGTCTTTTTTTTTTTTTTTTTTTAGCTACACTCATAATGTGCATTCCGGAAGCTTAATTTTAAATTAAATATAGTCACAGTTAGTTTGAGCCTAAATCACTTGCAAATACAAGATGTTATTAAATGTTTTTCATTAATTTACAATATTCAACTTTGATATTAACTCTTGCAACCTTAATTTAACTCATTTCTCGACGTGTTTTGTTACGAAATTCATTAACATAAAGCAGAGGATGTACGTGTCTACGGCAATGCGAAGAAACCCCGTCTTGTTACGTAACATCACATGAAGCACCTTCCGTTCAGACACCTAAATAAGACTATCATTTTGCGTTTGGTCTGAAAATGGCTCATTACGAAGGTTCTGTTAAAAACAGTTTAATTGCTTTAATTGAGCATGCAGACATGAGCTATAGTTAGGCAGGCGCGAGATATGGTGTTAACCGTGCATCAGCACGGAGGTGGTGGAGGAGATATGAGGAGACGTAAAAGAGGAACTGCGCGACAAAGAGTTTCTTCTGCCGAAGACGACCAGAGGTTAATTGCTCAATGCCATAAGCAGCCTTTAATGTTTGCCCGACGATTACGACAAAAAACCAATTTCCCACCCAATGTTACGACTGTCCGACGTAGACTCAAATCCTTTAGTTTGAGGTCATACAGGGCAGCTGTTAAGAAGCGGTTAACAGAAGACCACATGATTGACTGTCTGGCGTTTGCGCAGGTAAATATTTCACTAATGTGGGACAAGGTCGCTTTCACAGAAGAAAATATATTTTCCAGTGCAAACTTCGGTCCGAAATGTGCTTACCGCCCCTTGGAAAAAAGTATGCCTCTGAATACGTTTCCTGTTCAGGTCGAATGGGACATGTAACAATCCACTGCTGGGCATGGTATGCAAGGCTGCAAACTTCAGTGAAATCTACATGATTCCTGGTTGTCTAAACGCCCACAAGTATGTGGAACATCTGGACAAAACGCTACCGTAAATAAAAGCTCATGTAGGTAACGGCATATTATATTGGCAACAGGACAATAACTCGATACAAGATTCTAATGTGGTTCAGACATGGCCTCACAGGCAACCTGATGTCGAGATAGTTTACTGAGTTCCTCATGGAGCATATCTGAACCCTATTGAAAATATGTGGGCCTCTGTTTCAAGAACAATGGGGGAAACCTAGTCCAACAATCCTCCACGAACATCTGACAAGCTATTGGAGTATGTTCAAGATGCGTGATCAATCTGTTGCACAAAACGCTACATCTCTCACCTGGCGGATTCAATGCCACGACGAATGGCAGCTGTGATTGAGTCCTAAGGAGAATATACACATTATTAATAAGTGTCCACAACAGCATTTGCCCTCCAGAGGACTACCTAATTCGACCATCATACTAGAAACATGCTATCAAATACACTACCAGTGAATGTACGTGACCCAGTGTGTTGTGCACTAATAAACAGACTAACTTTTGAGCCTTGGTGGCCCAAGTGGTGTTACCCTTGCTATGTAAACCATAACAAGTTGAAGCAGTGGCTCGAATTCTGCGAAGAACACTCTTAATTTTTATCACCAGGGATATTTGCATTACGCTTTCTGCTATGTCCGCCTTCATATGGTACATCATTTGATCCATTGTATGATCCGCCTTATGTTTTTACTTAGTAGACAATTTATAAATATATGAACAAGTATATTGGAGTAACAATGGAATATAGTATTTTTACCCGACTGACGTCGCTGTGCAAATGTTCATTGTATGACATCGGAAGATGTTAAATTTAGATTACAAAATTTGATATCAAAGTTGAAACGTTGTACGTTAATGAAAAACATGTAATAATGACGTCTCATATTTGAAAATAATTTCTGCTGCATTTAATTCACTAGGTGCTATTACATTTAATTCAAATTTAAAGTTTTGAAATACACAAACTAAGTGTATCTAAAAGAAAAACGTAACAATAATGACCGAGATTTGAACCTAGGACCACCAGTGAAAAAGTCTCGTTCACTAACTCTTCATCTAACAAGCCATTACGTAAATACGACTATAAGTTATGTAATTTATAAAGGGATGATGTTTGTATATTTGTTATAAAAGTTGGATTGAACACCAGGATAGTCGATCGACCTGTGTGTTTCTGAAAGCATAAGCACACGGTGTAAGAGTTTGTTAGTAATTTGGACTTAAACTTTTTGTAACTTTTTCATGGCTTTGATCTGTACGTACATGTCAGAAAAATTGTATATTCAGATTTACGCATTTATATTTGGCATACAGTGTTTGATAATTAGCTTAAGTACCATAGAAATTTAATTTTTCATCAATTTAAATATAAAAAATTAAACACATATCTTGTGAATATTATTATCTAAGACATTAAATTACAGACTTACATTATAGTTTTCAATGTTACGTTTGACCTAATATAATTATTGATTACGGTATGGACTTGAGAGATATTCTTCTACTTAGTAGAAACAAGTGTTCACGCACAAACCACTTTATCCCCGCATGAAAACTTGATGTTATCTATGATGCTATGAACCCTTACTATCATAGAAAATGTACTATTCTTGAGTATTTTTAAACATTATCCGCCTTATGCAGAGTCGTTTTGACGCATGATTAGCGTCATACTAAAAGCCTGACTACTACAGGAAACTAGTGATGAGCAAATGCAAGACCAAGACCAAGACCCGGGTGGTCTTGGTCTTGGTCTTGGTCTTGCACATGCGGTCTTGGTCTTGGTCTTGCACTGGAACCCTCGGTCTTGGTCTTGGTCTTGGTCTTGGTCTTGCACACCTAGTCTTGGTCTTGGTCTTGGTCTTGCACGCCCAGTCTTGGTCTTGCTTGCAAGAGTCTTGTAAGTTTTGCTTTTAAGAAATCTATGATTTTCATAAGTATATTTTACTCTGGATATAAGGGATAATAAATCCTGCATTGCGTCAATAGTGAGGGACATACAATGTATGTTTCTAAATGTAATATATTTTACCTTCGTGTAAGTGTGATGATACTGTACAACTTAGGCGATGACATTTACTTTTTTTTTTTTCAATGGGTGATCACGCTTCAATACTTACAAGATAAATCACATTATTTCGTAATATTTTTATATGTTTTAACAGATCCAATACTCCACTGGTTCCCAAACTAAGGATGCTACCCCTGACAGTGAGACGCATGAAAGAAAACCAAGACGGCACAAATACCATAAATTCCAAATTATTTTTACACTCTAAAGGCGCCAGATTGTTTTCTTTCCAACCACGATTAGCTCATCTCTGTATTGAACAAACTCCCAATTAAATATTGAAATTTTGTTTTACTGATTCTAATATGTACTGTATAGGGCAGAAACAAGGACATTACGCAAAAACGATGAAACAATTAGACTTTCGAAATGTGGGCATGGAGAAAAAAGGAGAGAATCAGCTGGGTTGAACGGAAAACGAATGCGAAGGTTTTAGAAATATTAGCAGTAGGGGAGAAAAGAAGAATTTTAGATGTAATTAAGAGGAGTACATTGGCTGAGGAGGAACTGTATTATGAGAGACGTGCTAGAGGGAGGGGGCGAAAGAGATTGTAGTTGAAGAAAGATATTAAGACAGAAAATTGCTACGTTAAGACGAAGAGACTACCTGAGGACCACAGTCATCGAAGCTTCTCAGCTGCAGCAAGTGACCTGCCAATAATGGCAGAATAGCTATTATTATTTCGATGATGATATGTTTTGCAATAATGACCAAAAAAGAGAGAAAAAATTAAAATAATAATAATTAAACCTCTTAATATTTTAGAATATGAAATGAAATTAAATTTGTGAGTTTTACGTCCCACGATTATGCCGGCTAGGCTAAAGGAGACAGTGATAATGAAAAATGAATGAAAATGATGGAAAGAAGAAATTACGAGGAAACTGGAGAACCCCGAGGAAACCCACGCATACGGTGTTTGTCTACCGCAAAGTTCACTTGGCGGGGGCTAGGATCGAACGCGGGACCCCAAACACCAGAGCTGAACGCTCTACCGCTGAGCCACCGCGGCCCCAATATTTTATAATAATTTGAGTGAAAACTGAAAACGACTCAACTGTCTATGTGTTTTGTGTAAACTCAATTTATATAAATAGGCCTACTTTTGACCTACATTAGAAATACATAATAACGGCATCAAACTTCAAGTTATTTGAAATAAGTACGAAATCACTCTCAGTTATGAATATAGATTATTTATTGTTGTATAATGTTATACTGTTGAATCCTAGATATGACGTATACCTAAGGGGGCTAAACAATTATTCAACGTATAAGCATCCACCTATGAAATCAAACTTGCGGTCACATGCGCTAAGTTTTTGTCAATGTCATGAAAATGTTATTTCAATATTAATTTTATAAGTACACATTACAAATTTCCAACGGATGCTTGAACCTCAGAGCCAAGGCCATACCCATGTAGTCGGCACCTATGGTGTACGGAATTGCCGATGTTCAATACTACATTTCTTTAGTTTTGGAAGAAGAACACCACTAATATGTTTTGAAATGAAATGAAATATCTACTTTAACGTCCAACGATTATTACACTGAGGCTAAGAGAAACAGTGATGATGAAAAATGGTGGAATGAAGAAAGTACGAGGAAACGGGAAGACCCACGCACAGGGTGTTTGTTCACCAAAGAAGCTCACATAGCGCAAGCTGCGATCGAACCAGAGCCCCGTGTACCAGAGGTGAACGCTCTGCCACTGAGCTACGGTGTCCATAACATGCTCTAGTTTATTTTTGCTTATCCACTTCTTATGGACACAACTATTCTTCGTATGATTTCCCAAACTCCAATCATGGGCCGTCGTGAATGATCAAATGATGACCAAAGTAAATCAGACACGGAAATTATGATAGCTTGTAACAATTCATAGAATTATGCTGTCGGTCATCTCGTGAACAACCGATTCAAAAAACGACATACTGTAGCTATATGTTACAGGAGCAGATCGACTCACATGGATTGCATAAACTACTGGGAACATTCACTCCGGCGGTATTTTTACTGGAGCCAAGAAGTTCACGTGAAAGATGTAATGATTTTCCCCCTTCCTTTTTACATTCTATAAAAAATCAAGTAGTACCATACTTGTGCAAGACTCTTGCGCAAGAGTCTTGGTCTTGGTCTTGGTCTTGCAGGTATGGTCTTGGTCTTGGTCTTGGTCTTGGTCTTGCATGCAAGACTCTTGCAAAAACTGCAAGACCAAGACTCTTGCGCTCATCACTACAGGAAACATGTTAGTCGAACACTTTAGTATGGCACTAATCACATAACAAAACGACTCTGCATAAGGCCCAATGACTTTACATGATTTGACTCGTACATACTATTATAATGTTTCAACGAAGAGCTAACAATCAATAACCTATGACTGCCGTATGCATACATTCTTTCAAATGTAAATCACAAAAACTACGTATGTAGATTCTCATTTAATTCTGACCCATGAATCTATCCTTGTACGTAAGTTCTCTGTGATTTCTCCCTTTTCCCTCCCATATTGTCATTTTTTATTCCTAAACCTTAAAGGCGAAAAATCCAAGATAGTTTCTCGGCAGAAGATTCATAACATCTTTGGTGTTGAAACAAGGCGTTAAACATCTAAGCAAATCGTAGTTAAGTATGTCGTAAGTCTACTCACCTATATGCTTTCAGCGTGAAAGACCACCCAGTTTGATTCCCGGTGGGCTCAAGTGATTCGAATCCCCTGTCTCGTATAACCTCGGCGCTACAAGGGATTAAACTTCACGGAATTCATACCCAAATATACTTTAAGTCTATCGATTATATAGTTAGCTCTGGCTTTCGGCGTTGGAGGTCAAAGTTCGAATCCTCGTAGGACTCCACGCAAGGGCGCCGATCCTGGGGGGCAGGGGGCCCGGGCCCCCAAAGCTCAGCTGGACCCTCCTATTGTATTTATGAATATACCATATTTGGCATAATTTGAATGCAATTTGTCTTAAAATCCTCATATACAAGGGCTAGTCAAGAAAGACTTGGACTGATTTTTTTTCTAGGCAATTTATTATTACTCAGCAACAGGCACATGATCCTTTTCAAAGTAGTCCCCGCCCATTTGAATGCACTTTTTCATTCGAGTCTTCCAGTCCTCAAACACGTGTCGCAGGCCATTCTTTGAGAGGTCCTTCAAAACCGCCTCCGATGCCTTCAGAACCTCGGAATTATCGGAGAAGCGGCGTGCACGCAGTCTGGATTTTAGGGCAGGGAATAGAAAAAAGTCGCACGGCGCGAGATCTGGGCTATACGGTGGGTGTGGCACACAGTTGATATTGTGCTGATGTAGGTATTCGAGGACAGCATGTGCCACGTGTGGTCTCGCGTTGTCATGGTGGAGTCTCCAGCCGCCATTGCGAAGGTTTGGTCGTTTCTTCGCAATGTGCTGCCGTAAGGTCTGAATGACTGACACGTAATATGTTGCAGTTACAGTAGTGCCGGAGGGAACAGCATGCTGATACACCATACCAAGATGATCAAAGAACGAGATCACCATCACCTTGCCTGCCGACTTCACAATCTTTGCCTTTTTTGGTGTGGGCGAACCAGGTGTCTTCCACTGCGTACTGGCTTGCTTGCCCTCAGGATCGAAATGATGAAGCCATGACTCATCGCCGGTGACAATTGACTCCATATAGGCGTCTCCACCATCCTCAAACCTTTGCAACAGCTCCCTGCAAGTCTCCACTCGAACGGCCTTCTGCTCTGGTGTCAGGAGTCGCGGAATCCATCGAGCACACACTCGGCTCATGTGGAGGTGGTCATGCAAAATTGTGAAGGCACTGCCATGAGATATGCGTAGTGCGGCTGCCAGATCGTCGATACTGATGCGGCGATCTTCTCTAACAATGACTGCTGCCGTGTTAATGTTCACCTCAGTAACAGCTGACGCTGATACACCTGGTCCACCAGCTTTCGTGATTGTCATTCGGCCCTCTTTAAACTCTTTGAACGACCAGAACACGGTACTTCGTGGCAGAGCGTCATCTTTGTAGGCTGCTCTCAACATTCCTAGAGTTTCTGTTGCACTTTTCCCCAGGCGATAGCAGAACCGTATAGCTGCAAATTGTTCATTTCGTAATGACTCCATTTCTTCTACAGGCGACTTCTAGAGGCGGCGCAGAACATCACCTGCAATAAAAAGTCGTGGTTACCAAACATGCAATGATTCCTTAACAACATTTTATATATATGCACAGCAAGACCCACCCTACTTGTATGCCAAACTATGAAGCTCCAGCGTTAACAGAACTGCCGGGAAAAAAATCAGTCCAAGTCTTTCTTGACTTGCCTACGTATATACCTTCTGCATCTGAATGCCCCCCTCCCCCCCAAAATGTTCAGATAAATCGGTGCCCTTGACTCCACGTCACTATTTCGTCCATACCTTCAATAGCCTCTTCGGTAAAAGGCACGCTACCCTCAAATCCAATCCAACTATGTTTCTAAACCACAAGTTCTCCTGTGTATATGAATAATATACCTAATCATTCAAATATTATTCAGTAAGTACATTCAAAGCACAATTAGAAGACGACAAACAGTGATACAAACACCTATGTCGCTTTACACCAAAACAATAAGACATACAGGTCAGTATGCATAGTCGTTTTGACGTATGATTAGCGTCATACTAATGGTCAGAAAAAAATGAAATGAAACCTTTGAGTTTTACGTCCCACGGTTATGCCGGTTAGGCTAAAGGGGACGGTGATGATGAGTAATGAATGAAATGGTGGAATGAAGAAAGTGGGAGAACCCCGAGAAAACCCATGCACACGGTGTTTGTCCACCACAAAGTTCACTTAGCGGGGGCCGGAATCGAACCCGGGACCCCTAGCACCAGAGGTGAACGCTCTACCACTGAGCCACCGCGGTCCCTACTAATGGCCAGACTACTACAGGAAACTTATGTTAGTCGATCTTTAGAATAGCACTAATCACGCGTCAAAAGGACTCTGCATAAGGCGGTCATAGTTTTTTAAATATTTCTGTCAATTGGTGCATAATAGTGTTTCACTCTAAGTATGCTCCATCATCATCATTTACTGGTATGTGAACTCATAAAATGGTCAGTAAAGAATATAATTTTAATAAATATTTCCAACTACTTATTCTCACTACAGTATCCGATACAAAAAGAAAAGTTTTGGTATAAGAAAAACAACGATTCATCTTAGAGAGACTTGTGCCCCGTGGCACGCCTGAAGGTCGCACACACATACATATGCATACACAGAATACGAACCCTTATTGCTTTCTCGTTTCCTTTAAAAAATAAGGGGCCGCGGTGACTCAGTGGTACAGCGTTCACCTCTGGTGCATGGGGTCCTGGGTTGAAACCCTGCTCCCGCCAAGTGAACTGTGTGGTGGACCAACACCGTGTCCGTGGATTTTCACGGGGTTCTCCCGTTTCCTCCTACTTTCTTCATTTCGCCATTTCATTCATCTCTCATAATCACCGTCTCCTTTAGCCTACTCGTGGGACTTAAAACTCAAAGGTTTCATTTTATTTTTCCTTTAAATAAGACAAAATAAGATCAACATGGTGTTATATAGCTGACACAATGTACCTAATTCAATAGATTGCCTAATAAACACATCCCAGAAACGTTAATGAATTTTTAACACAAATTATTTTCTTTTATATTTTTCTTCCGTTCATTTGCATCAGTTTCTTCCGATGAAAAAGCAAATATCTTTTTATAGTAAAAGTGAGAGATTATTTGCCTAGTTAATAAATGTAGTCAACTCCACATATTAATATTCCGAAATGTTATTTATATATCCATTCCGTTCTTGCAATCCAAACTTCTGCTTTTTTACAGCAGGGGCGGATCCAGGACGGACTTCTGGGGGAGCGGTAGGTCGCAATACTGATACTTAGAGCTATTTTAGGAGCTCTCGGATGTTCTTTTTATATATATATAAAATAAGAAAGTTTACTTTTCTGAGGGGGCAATTGCCCCGATCGCCCCCCTCCCCTGGATCCGCCCCTGTTTTACACATAACGTGAATTGTTGATCATTCTCAAAAGAAGCACAAAAGAAAGAAAAAAGGACAGAAATGTTTTTGTGCTTGTAACAGCATACTGAAGTAAAAGTAATATTAATTGTTTCGCTTGCTTGACGCTAGGTTGTGCTATTACTAGTCTGTCCATACTATTATAAGGCTTCTACCTGCCATCTAGTGGGGGAATCGTAAAGGTTTAGAAGCCTAAGCCATGATTCATACTTTCAGCTTTCACACGCTTGGATCTTTGTTTATAAACATAAAATACCGTAAAGTGTATTTTGGTATAATATAATTGGAATTACTTCTTTAAGGAGCAGCTATACTTCCAGAAAGGGATTATTTAATTGCAACCTTTTCTTTTTCCCCTTTTTAAGTAAGAAGAAATTCTACTAAATTTAATGTGCATGTGTATTGTAAGCTGGTGGAGCATTTGCTAGGGTGACCAGACGTACTGATTTTCACAGTATACTGGTACTACTGTTCTCAAAGAGCTGTTTTGCGTGTTGCGAAGACGCCTACAAAATCAAGAAATGTGCTGCGAAATGTCCTGAGTTAACTTATTTCCAGTATCTTAATATTTCATTCCATATTCACAATATTTTGAATCACAGGTATTCTTTTCCTGATGATGAACCGCTGTATTTTTTAACACTCCTCAAAAGATTGGGGATGGACAACAATCAACAAACCATTGTTTTACAATACATTGTTTCTTACTGAGAAAGGCTTGTTGAAATGTCAAGCGAAGGTAGGAAAAGTTTCTTTTTCAGCTTATGACAGTGATGCTAACAAAGTTAAGGGTCTTCATCCCGGCGAAATTAAAATACCGATAATTTTACAGTAATTATGTGATATTTTCAAATAGATAAAAGATAATCGAAATGTGGAACAAGAGCGCCCTAGACAATATTATTTTACATGCGATACTGCTTTCGATTTCGAGCCATTTTGAAAATCGGCATTTATTTTCGCGTTTCTAAACGGCTGAAAACGGAAATACGCTAGGTGACTTGTGATAACGGTACCTCACGCAAAATAATATTGTTAGGGCGTTTTTGCTCCATATTTCAATTATCTTTTATCTATTTGAAGATATCACATAATTACTGTAAAATTAGCGGTAATTTAATTTCGCAGGGATGAAGTTCCCTCGTGCCGGCCCACATTTTCCCTCATTCCTTAAAATAATACGACGCTCCGAAAATCGATTTAAAAATATCTTTAGCCCTACACGAAGTTTCACTGTACGTTCATAAAAATAAACCACTGTTTGTCATTCATCAAAACATTTGGAGTTGTGTTGAATTCCTGGAATAATTTTGTTCAGTACTTTTCTTTTAAATAAAAATGAGTGATTAACTTACGGTTAGCGTTAAATGAAATGAGGACATGCGTATTGCGGACGCAGTAAACCATTATAGGCCCACACTATTACACTTGTGTCCTACTTTTTGTTTGTCAGAATCTGGTCACCCTAGCATTTGCGCAACCATCTTTTGCGTCTTGATAAGGCATACCCAGTGGAATTGAATTTCAAGCGAGTTTTGTGGAAATCTCAAGTTAATATTTAAATTGAATTCATTTTGGTACATGTTATAGTTCTAAATTTTTGTATAAATTTGTTCATTTAGAAAAACAACCACCAATTAATTGAAGTCAATGCAGAAGTCGGTTCTTTGTAAGTATGTCATGTATTTATTGTGCCATTTGAATTAATTCGCTCCTGCTATTGAGTAGGCTTGTTCTTACGAAGTTTACTACTTTCACTTTCTTGTTGTTTGAGAATTTCCTTAAAGGAATTTATTACATATTATCTTTGATAAAAAAAAGTTTCCAATAAAATTTAGCTATTTTACAAGGGTATTCACTTTGGCCGAACCGAGATTCTTCATACACGTGCATTCAGGCCCGTAGTCAAGGGGGGGCTAGGGCGGGCTCAGCCCCCCCTAAATTTTTTGCAGCCCCCTAACTAAAGTCATAGTTCGAATTAACGGGGGTTGCCGTGGAAATTCCCCTTCGGTAAAAATGTATGTCCGGCTCGTATCACAGAAGTAACATAACATCCATTTCTGGGATAAACTTTCGCCTTCTACATTTACAGCAAAAATACATAAGCATCCTCCTCTCGTTCGAAAGTTTAATTCGAACACTGACTGAAATGTTGGAAGAAATTGTATTTCCAAATGTACTTTAGAGTGCTAAATTAAAATTTACTGTTATTATCCTCATTTAAAGTATTGGCCTATTTATGCGCTACGCTTCTTTGAATTGCTAATATTTCTTTGAGCGAGATACTTTTTTTTTTTTTTAATGCTTCATGTGCAAGCGACCCTCGCTGCAGGAGAAAAATAATTTATGGTTATTCTATCGGCAAACATGCATTTGTGTTCAGAAACAACATAGTTTTACCTTAATCTGCGGACGAAGAGTTTACTTCTTCCTGTCCTTCTTGGAATTTGCAACTGAAAACATCCTTTTGCTGTGAGTCATTGGCTTTCGGTCAATATGCGTGAGATTGAAAAGACAGCATCCCTCAACAGGGGGTCGCAATCACACAGGTGTATGGGTTTGTTTTGTGTATATTGGACATGGAGAAAGAGGGGGGGATTTTGACTCGTTTTATGTCACGTGATAACGGAGTAAGAAAAGTTTCCTTTTCTGAATTGTGTTTACTCTTGTTGTGTTATGAGTTGAACATGGTTGTAATTGAAAGTTGATCGATGCTGGTTTCTGAAGATGCACCGAAGTTGACTTGAAGAATGAGAATTGTAGTGTATCAGCAACTTGACTATTTGTTAAATAACTTGGAATAGATAAGTAATACTTTTAATATATCTTTAAACTAAAAATAAGTTCGATTCACTTAATCTTTCTGGGGGATGAAATATTAGATATTTATATTAATATAATTTAATAATTGTTGCCAATTTTTGGTGCCAGAATCAAATGTTCATGCAGATCATCAGACGTAAGCCTAATTATTCAAAATTACTATTTTGTAAAAGAATACCTTGCAATCTTCTGGTATGTAAACAAAAAATGCAGCGGACTAAACGGAGGTAGTAGTTGCACCTATAGGAAAAACATAATTTTCACTTAAAAATTGGACCTTATTGGATGATAATATGTATAATGCTTTATAAATTTGAAATTTGACCTTTGACTTAAAACAGGGTGCGTTGGAGAGTTTAGCGTTCCTCTTCAGCAGGGAGGCTATATAGACACGGGACCTATAGCTTAAAGTAACATCCAAACCACTATCGGTTTGAATCCGAGGACTCCCAGTATGGTTTGAACCAGCCAAAGGCGAGCGCTGTACCCATGGGGCTCGAGTACCCACAAAAGTAAAAATTTGTTAATGTAGTTTCATTTTGAAGAAGAGATATCTTCAATAGAAATAAGTAAATAGCTGTTTAAATCATTAGTTCTTAACTTAAACTTTTTTAGTACCTACGAAAGCAACTGATCTCGAATTCTTATTTGTACAATGTAAAGAAGAATTTCATGTATACTTTGATATGAATTGTACTATACAAAGAAAATTTAATGAATTGTTACTTCTCTTATCAATTTCGTTTCGAGAAAGAAGGTAAATGCGCTAGAACAGGGAACTTTTTTGGAGTTATTTCTTATTTGAATGCTCGAGTACCAAAACATAACAGATTATTTTTACTTAAACATGACTTTAGTAGCAATCGTCCTAAATGATTGTTGATAGTATGTTCCAAAGAGTCTAAAGCAGTGGTTTTTAAACTGGAGTCCGCGGACCCCGGGGGTCCGCGTGACCTGGCTACGGGGTCCGTGACATCTAAAAATTGAAATGTGTTGTGATAAAATGGAACTCATAGCTGTTATGTAAAATGTATTTTTTTCAGTTGCTAAAAAGAAAGCAATTAGAAATTATACCTACGTTTGTAAATTTGAATATTTTCTTTACTAAATTTCTGCCCTGAAGCCGGTCAACCGTTATATAGGACTACTTCAGGTGAGAGGAATTCCTTCTTTGTTAGGGCATTTTTTCAAAAGGAGTTGTACATTAACTGCACCGTGCCGATCTTGTTTTGTTGAGTTACAACAATGACATCACCAGAAATCTCGATCTGGACACAATTCTTCAAAGATTGGCAGCATCCAGAACAAGGAGACTTATACTGTGATTGTGTTGTTAGTGATTGTTCAAATGTACAACTTGTTTCTACTATAGTGTGCCAACATGAGGAGTGTATATATGCGTGTTGTGTTTGTGTTTCTTAATCTTATGAAATTTATAAATTTGTAGATAGCAAAAACCCATAAACATATCATTATTTCTTTCGAACACCACTATAAAAAACTGGTCAAAAAATGTTTAGAAGTACAAGTGCAAAATAAAGCGCGTAATATTTGAAGAAATATAAAGTTTCGTATCTAAGGACATGTAAATAATAATACAGGTAAGATGTTAATTTCATTTTTCCAATATGCATATATTTGTTTAGGCCACATGTATCTCAAAATATTGATTTAAGATTTTGAGACCCTTCTCTGTAGAATCTCATTGAAGATAGTATTAAATCTCATTACTCTCTAAATCTTTTCGACTTTCACAAATATTTTTTCAGTCCATCAAAAATTTAAAAACGTATTTCCTGTACTAATTCTTTGGAAATTATAATGATTGGTTCGTTCGGCCAACTATTTTTTTAAATATTTTTTTTATTTCCTTGAAGATGAGAAAACGGAAGAAATATTTTGTTGCCATAACAAAGAAATAAAAAGGAAACACACAGTATTCTAGCTTTCAGGTACAATTGTACTAACGCTATAGGGGAAAATTTTAATAGTAATTCTTTCACGCTGTAGTTTTAGTTTTAAGAGCATAAGAAATTATTCATCATCACACACGGAGACAGACATTATATATATATCTGTGTGTGTGCCCACCCTAATTTACATTTAGCCCCCCCTAAATTTCGAGGCTGGCTACGGGCCTGCGTGCATTTAACACACCATGCAACGTATCAAAACCACTTCTTCGTCACTAACGACAACGTGTAAGTCTTCCGCATTTATAACTTGGCTGCAAGCGTTTAGATATCTACCGAAACAGATGATTCCTTTAAAACGTGTGGGTTTCAGTATTATTCGTATATGAAATTTCCGGTACTCTCATTAATGAGTATATGTTAATTTTCTACAGATTTTGATGGTTATTACAATAGAAGTCAGAGATCTATATAAAATAAATTAAAATTAAATTAAATTAACGATAAATTAAATTAAAATAACGATATACATCCCCTAGAAATAGGCAACTCTTCTGGAAATGCGGCCAGAAATACACAACACAAGTATTGCTGGGTTAATGCTAACGGTCAAATTTTAATTAGACAAAATGAAAATAGTCCGGTAATGGTTATAAAATCTGAAGAGGACTTACCAGGTTTTCGTAATTCTGTCAATGAAGGAAGCAACGACTTACTAATTAATTAATTGGTAAATTTGGATATTGCTGAAAAATGGTTGAAATGTATATTACATATACATATTTCGTTATATATTTGATGTGGGTTGTATTGGAAAATTACATGTGCAGAATAACAAATAGGTTCATAGTTTTAAAATTATTAATGATATTATATAACTTACATATAACTATGAAGACAGAAGCATTTGTATTCAAAGGATAAATATAATTGTATGACTAAAAAAATTATTAGACTGTGTATAATAATGAGTTCAGTAACTAGTTTGAAAATAGTTTACAGTAATATTTATTATATATGTTACAAAGTGTTTCAGAATAATGTCAGTAGTTAATAGTAGATTTCATTTTTTTTATCTAACTGTTAACGGTTTAAAAACCAAAGTTAATGAATTTTATTTGAGCTCAATTACGCATGATTTTTGACTACGTGGCTATTACTGAATCCTGACTAAAAAATGAAATATTTATTTCTGAATTATTTGATGAAAGATATCAAATTTTCAGGAAGGATAGAAATTTTGAACGTTGTGGAATGTGTGATGGAGGTGGGATGCTCTTGGCCATTAAAAATACTTCAGAGAGAATAAGTAAATTTGAGTTACCGGACTATGAAGATTTGTGCGTTAGGATTGAATTATCATCAGGATCAAACTATATATACACATTTGTTTAATATATTTTCCTCCGTACAGTAAAGAGGAACATTATTTGGAATTTCTCAAGAACATTGAAAAATTCAAAGAATCATCACTATCCCCAAATGTTTTAATAATAGGTGATTTCAATGTTGGACTGCTAACAGAATGTATGAATAGAAATTATTCTGTAACATTAAGTACTTTAGAAATTAATGTGTTGTATATATTAAACTTCTTAAATTGTTCACAGATAAATACTTTTAAAAATGGAAACGACAGAATTCTGGTGTTGTGTTGAGCAATTTACCCAATCTTGAAGTATTTGAATCTGACGTGTACTTTGTTCAACAAGATAGACATCATCTGTGTTTGATAATTAGTATTCAGTTCCTTTGAAATTGCAAAATTTATATAAGGAACTTTGTGATGTGGTTTATGATTTTAGCCCACAAACCCCCAGTGTATCACAGGTGTCACATTGATTTCCTGTTGACCTTATAAAGTTAGTTTCAAACGTTTTACACAAATACCCATTGTACTTTATAAGCCACACATAAACCTTTGTAACAAGCTTTGTTTCGTTCCTTTTTCTTCAGGTTTTAGCAATTTTATTCAACTTTTCTTGTCAGTAGCTGCATATAGCTCATGGAGTTCTCGAGCACCTTTCAGTTTCCGGATATATTTTATTTATTCCTATTATAAGTAAGTATTTAACTACTTAATAATTTATTTTTCCTGAATCTAAACGGGTCAGTAATTACTCTGGTAAAATAGTAATTGTTCATGTACTAAATTAAAGTTGTAAACTACGTCTGTTTCTCGCTGAGTCACAGGTGTCACTTTGGGTTTTCAATTCATTCAAAAACACTTTTTTTGGACATTTCTGTTATCTAAGACCCTCATTTAGTGAACCATGAAAGTTCTGTTCAACAATTCTTACTTGAACAATGTTTGGGTTTTAGTGGGTTAACAAATGTGAGTTTCTAAAGTTATATCAGCTTTTGAAGATTAAAAACTGGGATTCGTTGTATGTAATTAAAGATGTAGATGAAGGTGTTAATTACTTTTTTATTCTGAATTATATAAAGTAATTGCTGAAAGTGCACCTAAAATGTCAAAGAGTAAACATTTATACCCGCCTTGGTTTACTGTTGATATAATTAAAATTTAAAGAACAAAGAGTTTTAGACATGCATTTAACAACAATGACATGCATCGTCTTAGACATGCAATAGTTTGGGATTCTTTTTATCAGTGTCAAATACAACCAACAGGTAAAGTTCAAAATAAATTATTGAAATATACTACTTATAAAATGTTTGGTATACAAACACAGTATATTTCTTACGAAGTACTTCGTAAACAAAATTAAATTGTTGTCACTAGAAAATAGGAGATTTATGCAAATAGTGTTTTATCTTTAAAAATTTATTGATAATAGGGAAGATAATATATATGTTCTTATTAAGCAAATTACGTTTTTATTGTCCTCGACAAAATCTAAGAGGAAGACACTTTTTACATGCCTCATAACAGAATAAATACTAATAAACATTCTCCACTGTATAAATTATGTGATGCGGGTAATAGAATTGGGACTATGACTTTAGATATACTCGTATTTCAGCATAAATGTAAGTCGTTCAAGCGAAAGTGTTTTGAGATGTTAATTGATAACTTGTAGATTTGTTTTCTGTATAAGTTATGACCTGAAGAAGAAAAAAATGCATACTTATTGTAATTTCATGTTTAAATACTAGGGATGGCAACAAAGATCCGGTTCCGGACCTGGATCCGAAAACCCGGTTCCAGAACCGGATCTTAGGAACCGGTTCCAGATCTGGATCTGAAAACCCGGTTCCAGAACCGGCAGACCTGGATCCGAAAGCCCCCAAAGACCCGTAAAGGAAGCACAAAGTTGATCTTCAAAACACTGCAAAGAGAACCGTGCGCTTGTGGCCTCCCCGCCCAGACCCGCTTGTGCCTCCAGAAAAAAAAATAGTCCACCAGTGGGTGTTTAGCCAAATGAGTTGGCCAGTTTGCCTGTTTAGGCAATGAGTTTGCCAGTTACCCAGTTTATTTAGCCAAATGAGACAATCGGCCATCGCCTGGACGCCCGCCTGTCGCTTCCACCATTTCATCTAACACACTGTTCACAGTCTGCCAGCAATTCGGGTTTAGCGTAGGGATAGTCACAAAGTTTCGGTAACCGGTTCTTGGAGATCCGGTTTTCGGAACCGGTTACGGAACCGGCTCCAGACCTGGATCCGAAAACCCGGTTCCGGATCTTCTATAACCGGATCCGTTTAGACCCGAAAACCGGTTCCACCAGGAACCGGTTCTGGCTATCTCTATTAAATACTAACTATATATATGTTTACTGCTGCATATCCTTGATGATTGTATATAAAATTTTGTACTTTGTAATTGCCTATGTGTTTTCAGTACAATAAAAATATATTATTATTATTACATTAATAAAATTATTTTCATTCATGTCTTTTCTGTTTCATTCATTCATTTTCTTTCTTTTTTCTTTCTATCACCTATCCGTAGATAGCTAAAAAGCCGTGTCTGGCTAATCTTACAGTTTTTGCTCTATAGAGACTAACATTGAACTGAAAGTTATAGTAAATTTCTACAACTTTGGGTTTTAGTGGATTCTTGTGACGTTGAATCGATTCCTAAAACCCTTTTCTTAGTATTTCTTAACCTTTCCCCCTCTGATACCCATTGGCATATGGACCAACATAACCGTTCTAAAGGCATCCTATACTTATCCATCTACAAGGAACAGAAGGAGTGGCTTTTCTTCAGTATCCATATAATGTTTTGAGCAAGTTGATGATCACGTATATTAGTAGCTTTCTTCAATAGAGAGTTTCCCTAACTTTGGACAATTCCCAAGATAGACTGTAAACTCACTTCATCTAATGGGAATCCAACAGTTTATCAAAGTTCAATAAATAATAAACATTTGAATTATGGACTCACACCGACTTTGTTCAATGTATGATTTGCTTCATTATAAACAAAGCAGTAGATTAAAATAGAAATCAAAATTACGTGGAATCTGCATTTGCAACAGAATAAACAACATATGTTAATAGTCATTAACAGGCTGATGTGTTGTTGTTTGTAAGACTCTTATCTATTTTTTTTTTTAATTTTGGTGAATAACTTAAAAATGATTAAGAACTCAAGCGAGTTTCGTTTGAAAATATAAAACCATGGTAGAGTTCCAGATTATGAGACTTCAATATTTTAACTTCAACTAGTACATTCAGTGACGGATTCAGGAAATGATCAAGGGAGGGGCTAAACCATAGTTTGCCGCTTTATCCAG
This sequence comes from Thermobia domestica, assembly GCF_964235325.1. Taxonomy (NCBI): domain Eukaryota; kingdom Metazoa; phylum Arthropoda; class Insecta; order Zygentoma; family Lepismatidae; genus Thermobia; species Thermobia domestica. The sequence goes on from NC_137463.1 coordinate 248,237,682, forward strand.
TATAAAACAGGATTGAAGTCCACTTTATCTAGTGTATACCTGAGTGTCAAGGGGGGGATATAGCCCCTATAGCCCCCCCTTGGATCCGCTCTTGAGTACATCTATAACTACTGTCTGCAATAGATTAATAGGGTGAAAGATAGAACCTGTTCCTCGGACGCTGATTCCATTATCAAAAAGCTATTACTGTTTTAGTTCTATGGCGATAAAGGTTGAAACCGGAAATCGATAATTTGAACCACTTCCGGTTTGAATAAGTGGTTAAGAAAGAAGAAGGGAGAACCTACTCTTAGGAAGCTGAATCGATCGCAGGAAACTGCATCTTGAGATATCTCTTTCAGTTTTCTGCTAAACAGAAATCAGTATTGAAACCTGAAGTAGTAGTAAATTTCAACCACTTCCGGTTTTGATAGAGAGTTGCGAGTTGTTATCGTATGTTGTCTTGAAACTCTGAATCGTTTGCAGAAAACCGCTTGTTGCTATATTTTACTTGTTTCGTTCTATGGCGATAAATATTGAAACTGGAAGTCGTTAATTTGCACTACTTCCGGTTTGAATAAAGGTTAACGAAAGAGATGGAATCTACTCTTGGGACTATGAATCGATGCTGAAAGCCGCATCTTGACATCTGTTACCGTTTCTGTTCTACGAAAATCAGTATTGAAATCGGAAGTTACAGTAAATTTCAACCACTTCCTGTTTTGATAGTGTGCTGCGGGTTGTAAGGATATGTTCTCTTGGGAAACTGAATCGACTATCTATTATCACTTTTGATCTGTAGCGATAAGTGTTGAAGCCGAAAATTCGTAATTTGAATCACTTCTTGATTAGAGGGCTAATAAAGAAGGCGGAACCTAATTCTTAGGACAATGAACCGATTGCAGAAAACCGTATCTCCATATTTCTGATTAGTACTGAAACAGGAAGTACTATAAAATTTGAATTACTTCCGGGTTTGGTCGTGTCCAAGGTAGTCATAGTACGTTGCCTTGAGACGCTGAACCATTTGGAAAGAAAAAAAAATCCATCTCTCTGTTACTGTGTTCGTTTTACACCGATAACTGTTCAAACCAGAAATGGCTCATTTGAACTACTTCTGGTTTGAATAGAAAGTTAGTGGCAGAATTGAAGCACATTCTTGAGACGCTGAATCGATTGCAAAACAACCGCATCTCGATATCTACCGTTTTTGCTCTGATACCTGTCGACAGACGGACGGACAAAGCCGTTGTATACAAGACTTCCGACACTTTCCCTCCAAAGTAAGGAATTCTTCGACGAGCCGGGGAAAGTACTTGACGGGAGGGACAAATTCTCCTCATCCCCCGTTGACAAAAACCTTGGATGCGCCAGGAAGCATTTTCGCGGATCCCAAGAGCTTCAGATATCCTTTGATCTGATTGGCCGATACAGATACATCATCACGAGTTATGACACACATATAGCACGAAGTAAACACTAGCTGCTGTGGGCCTCGGCCATCGTGGTTGAGTGAGATAATGTAACATGCTAATAAGGAAAATCGTTTTTGGCGTGGGTTCAAACCCTGCCTCCTGCCTAAGGAAAGTTTTGTTTATTATTTTAAAATTTTTTATAACAATTCTTTTGTTAAAATAATATTCAGAAAGTGATTTAACGATTATTTTTTAAAATTGACATTAAACTTCTTTCTTTAAAATAAGTTTGCCCTTGTACTATACCAGCGTTTCCCAACCTTTTTCAATTTGCGGCACACTACAGGTATAAATTGAATTCTCGCGGCACACCCATATATATATATAATTACTATTATTATTTGTATTTTAATGTAATTACTGATCTCCTTACAGAGAAGAAAGCTCGATCACTGATTTTCCCCCGTGCTAATCATTATACTTATTTTTCATTCTAATTTTAAAATAGAAAACAATAGCAATGAAATATAGGACTCTTGTTTTTAAAAATCCGCTTTCTCTTTCGAAAACTGTATCTAACCTCTAACTAAAAGGGAAGATCACTAAATAACGAACAAATAAATAAACAAATCTCCTATACTTTTAAAACACAAATGTAGGTAATTTGTATGCATGTTTGCTTTGTTGAATTTATTGAATTATATGTTAAAATTTCAAGTTACGAAATATTCTGCAACAATAAAGAAGTAATAATGGTAATGACAATGATAAATACGTTTTTAAACATGTAAAAATGTACAGAAAACTAACACAGTATGAAGCTTAAAATTGTAGATTTATAGTAGAGATTCATAGTAATGTGAAATACAAATATACATTTTCCGCTATGTCTTGCAATTTGGTTCGTATAGAATTAATAATTTCTTTCGATTTTCTCGCGGCACACCAGCGGCCCATTCGCGGCACACCGGTTGGGAAACGCTGTACTATACAAATCCAAAGTAAAAGTAGTAGTAGTAATAATAATGGGTGACGTTATCGGTACGTGGCCAATAAGAATGCTACTTCAGCCACGTTTTGGCTGAACCTCTTGGGATCGGCGAAAATGCCGCCAGGAACGATAAAGAACGAACGCATGCGCAGACGCGAATATGCATATAACCTTGATGCACTTGCGCACGTAATACAGCGTACTTTTTTCTTTTCTTTTCTTTTTTTTACAGTGAATATTAATATATTTAACATTAAAACCGCGTTACACTATGAAGTGCTAAAACACTAACATATCTACTCCACCATGGAGTATGGAACCTTTAGAAATTACTACAGGCACAGAAACTGCAGTCGACGAAATCTCTCCTTTCGCGAATCATGTAATGACTTGCTCTATACAACTTATCCTTTTTCAAAAATCCTACCAAGCTCCCTCGTCCCTAAGCGGTTAGCGTACACGCCTTTGCTGTCGGAGTCCTGAGTTCGATTCCCGGTGTAAGCTCACGTGGTACGGATCCTACGTTAAACTGTAAGTCACCGACACACATAAATTTGCTGCTGAAAGAAATCAAATCAAATCAAATCGAACGTCTAATGATGGGCTGCCTCTCCCTTGCCCGATACTGCGGTTAGCAACGAGAGAAACCTTCAAAATATAGTTCCAACTAGGATTGCGAAGTGGCCGGTATTTTTTTTTTTTTCTGACAACAATATGTTTCAATTTATAATATAATTATTCTTAATCTATTTTGGGAATTATGAGCGCGAGTGACGGTAATTTTATTCTTCAGAGTTGGCAACCCTCGTCCGAACTTTACTCTTGTTTGTATCTGGGACAAATATGCAAACTGGAAATTCCACTCGGGACTATCTGCATCTGCTAAAGAAACACGCATGGTAGGTTAGTTTTTCCTTTCTTAAAGGGACTAAAAAGTGTAATTTAACGAATTACATTGATCAGGGTTGTTCATAGAGAGAGAGAGAGAGAGAGAGAGAGAGAGAGAGAGAGACAGAGAGAGAGAGAGAGAAAAAACAGTTCACTATGGCGTATTCAAAATTTCATCAATGGATGTTGAAGCCCTCAATCTCGTATTCTGTCAGAACAATAATTATTTTTGAAAAATGACAGGTAAATATTTTAGTTAAACGTCCCACAATTATGCCCTTTACGCCAAAGGAAACGGCGATTATGACAAGTGAATAATGGAACCAGTGGCGTATTTAGGGGGGGGGGGGGAACTTCCGGGCTTAAGCCCCCCCCCGAAATCTTACTTACTATAGTAAAGTATATGAAATATCTTGCAGAATTTTGACATTTTCAGGCAAAGCCCCCCGAAACAAAATCTTAAATACGCCACTGGATGGAACAATTGGTGGAATGAGAAGTGGAAGGAAACAGGAGTAGTCCGAGAAAATCCATGGACACGATGTTGTCCATCACAAACTTACTTGATCGGGAATCGAACCAGGGACCCCATGCACCAGAGGTAAACGTTGTACCACTAAGCCAATGTGTCCCTTTGTATCTCTCTCTCTTTCTCTCTTTTTCTATGTATACAGGGTGGCCCAAAAGTAGGTATACAGTCCCGTGCTAATAGGTCATGACATTTTATATCATTTATTTATTATTATCCATTCAGGTATTGATTTAGTTTCTTCCTTATTTGTTCTTAATTTATTTTCACCAAGGATGTTATAAAATAGAGGATTTGCCAATACAACAAAATCGTGAAGCCATACGTCACAGCTTCGCCACACCTACTCTGCCCACTCCGAGCCACTAAGATCGCAATGTTTCGAGCCAACAATCATAGCGGAAACGAGAGAAGCCAATCAGACGTGCCGATTCAGACGATGCTCGGTTGTTTTTTGGCTTCATTGAGTTCATATGATGAAGATACGTATGGGCAGATCCTCTATTTTATAACATCCTTGATTTTCACTTATACCTTAAGCTCGGAACGAACCAAAACAAATACACATTCATTATCTTAATAAATTAAAATGTCATACTTGATCGATGCTGGTATGTATAACTACTTCTGCGCCACCCTCTATATAACACCCTTGCTCAAAGGGGTGTTGTGAGGTGCTAGGTGGACAGAGCCGAAGCTACTATTTACCTAACGACACCAACACAATAAATAAAAAAAATTGTTGAAGGTGAGTGGCTGGGAATATTTAATTAACTGAAGATTTACATAAAATGCAAATATCAGAAATATTATATTAGTAGTAATATATTCCCTCTTGGAGATCAGGATCTCTCCTGTTAGGGCCGCCACTCCCTTATGAATTCGGTAGAGCATATATTAATATTCATGTAGAATAGCAGATATCAGGGCCATCTGCATAACAACCATGTTCAAGGATGCTATAAATAGTGAGTCTGTAATAAGTTTCAAAGTTATGTTAAAAAAAAAAAAATCTATAATTTAAATTTTACAGGTAGCAGCCTGTAAATGATCTCACTATTTCATGGTTGTTAGTTGTTCTTTTTGGGCAGTATTCTCTCTCTGAGCCCCATGCAGAGAGATGGTCAACATACACAATCAAGGGGAAACTGTCTCCTTGAATCACACTCCTGAAACAAAATTGTCATTAGTGCAGGTACTCACCCTACAGCAATTGAATACACAGTTGTTCCGGTAAGAGCTGACAGATTTATTTTCCATGAAGAAAACAGGCATCTCAACCATAGTAGGTGAGATAATATCACTCATTATACACTAATTCTTATCACCTTTGTAGTGCACTATCACATGAGACACGATACTTAATATTTGATATATTTGATATTTAACACACTAAAAAAAAAAATAAAATGAATGAGAATAAACTGATAAACTGCAAAGGTCTGTCTGACCTTTTAAAAATTAAAAAAAAAAACTTATATAGATATATTTACAGAATTGTTTTATCTCCTCATAATTTTCTAGTTTCTCGTCTCTAACAGTTCTAGAGGAGAGATGTATCAAAATGTTGAAGCAACATATTTCACTATTATTTGTTACTTAAACCACAGAGTGAGGATAAAAATAAAGAAAATTTTAAATTCTGACACACTGTTCCAAAATGTTACTTGACGTACTCAAAGTTCCAATTCGCTGACACAGTCTCCTCCAAGATGATCATTCCACCACGTGAAAATGTTCTGCTAGAAGATAAGGTACACTGAATGTTAAGCATTCTATGAAGGAATGTTCAGTAGCTCCAATTTTAAACAAGCAAATGGTTACTTGTAAGCCTTGTGCTAAAATGTCCAAGGACAGGTCTAGTATAATAGCGTTACTAGCCTTGGCGTTATATCTCTAATTGAGATATGTAACGATGTATATTTCTCCCATATTGGGGAAACTGCAATTGTCCCATATTAACTCTGGGGTTGTGAAGAGATTTTAAAGTAAATGATCTCCACTGAGAGTCCTAAGCACTCAGAGATTGATGAATGTTAAGAATGATTTAGAATTTAAATTTCCATTATCACTGAAGAGAATAGTACCACTGAAGTATAATTAAAATAAGTTAAGTTATACACTGTTTGTCACTGTACTATTTCATGTTCTTCGAGGAATTTTGTACAACTCACTCGCGATACTGTAGTTCACAGGACAAATCCCGGGGAACCGAAATTGTTCTCACCGCGTCCTGGGTCTTGAACTCTGTACTGGAAGTCGGATGGCTCCCTTTAACACTGCAAAACTACCTCTTGTTACTTCACAAGTCTAGCTTCAACTCCCCGTTCTCCACGGAAAACGAGTATATGTTTCGGGCAAAACACAGGAAACGAAGAAACTCGCTTCTTCCACCACCCTTTGACAAAGGGTTCATGCCTTGCGGCGAATATTGCGGGTGGTCTCCCGTGTCAATGCCCTTCTTCCAGCTACCATCCGTAGCCAACTTTACCTTTCGTGGCTGATACGTGCTGCCCCTCCCTGATAGCGGACAACACGGAAGCTTAATGCTCACAGCAGAAACTATGGATGATTTCCGCCTACTTTTGTTTTCCTTTGCTAGTTACATATGAATGAAATACAGAAACATATGATATTACACATAAAAATAAAGTTTAACATACAAAGATTACATATATATACAATTTATTAACTGACATCTCTCCCAGAAGCAGCATTCTACCCAATTACTGTGGCAGTCGTTCAAACCGTCTGCTTACTAATGCAGCCATGCTTCCTTGGAGAGAGATTGAAGGAAACATCTTTGATAATTATTTACTTTTCACAAAACAAGATCTAAGTGTCTTGTTCGATAAGGGAAACACGTTGTTAAAAATTAACAGAATGTTATGCGGTCTTTCCAAGAACGATTATAGCTTAGTACGTAAATATTAATATTAAACACAGAAAATGAGTCAAATTAAAGTATACATTTTCAAATTGGTGTTGCCTGCTGGGAACCTAGCAAGAGGCTCGCTAGCCAGGTTACTGGTTTTTGGTGAACAAGGGGGGAGGAAGAGACGCTGACGCTAGATGCAGTGGAAGTCACACGTATAGAAACCAATATTTTCACATGTAGACGTGAAAAAGTTTATGGCATTTTAAACAATAAGAACTCCGTGTTTCCACACATTGTATCAAACCCAGTGTAAATTCACCAACGGAAGTCTCTCGGCTACTTCCTGGGTATACAATACTTATTTTGTTTCTATTCTGGGTCTTTCTTTCCGTGTTGAGTTGAGATAGACCTCCCAACCTGTAGTATAGGCGACAGTCAGTCGGGAAAAAAAAAAAAACTTTTTTCAGCTCTAGCTCTCATCCAAGCGTTCTAAAAATCAAGTATGAAACTTATAGATTCTCCTCATTTCCTCTTTAATTAATTCTTCATCTCTGATTTTTATTCATTATCTTCCATCATCCCCTGTTAGTTATGCATTATGCAACAACGACGTAATTATATGCAACCCATTAATACATTATCTAAGGTCTATAAATGAATAAACACAATGAAATAAATACAATATATTACAATATTGTATTAATATTTACGTACTAGGCTAGGTGTTTCACACATCAATACTAATAATATCAAATAAGTATGCACAGAATATGCTAATATTAAGCAAATAATTAAATCACAAATTATCCTATTTACATATACATATGCAAATGTGCCTCTCATCTGCATTTTGATATGCAGATGATGTAGACGGGCATCGGCCCTCTACATAAATTTCCCCCTATGATTCTAGGTGCTGTACTTTCTAGTACAGGACGTAGATCATACGGAGGGCACATTTTTGTTCCTGAAATATTAGAATTTCACAATACATCCAAGGTTAAAAAAAAAACAATGTTAAACACACAATAAACATAATAAATGCAAATCAATAATCAAAAGCTAAATAAGAGAATTCAGAGTTCCCTGAATTACATGAACATAAATGACATAAGTTCCCAATACATACACTTACACTAATACACTGAAATATACACTAGTTGTCACTTCCGGTTGCGTGATGCATATATGTGTGATTTGTGTCTTCTCTATGTACCAGTACCACTTTGATCCTTCTCGTCTCTAGAGATGTATGGTTTCAATAGAAACGCATTCCTTGTCATCTTCACTTCTTTAGTCGCTGGATCCCCTAGTGTGTACATGTTTCGACCAGTGGCGGCGACAATCTGCCACGGTCCCGAGTACAAGAGCAAGAGCTTCTTCGATACACCTGCTAGAGCATCCGACTTGGGGAAAACTCTAGTTAGAACAAGATCACCCACTTTGTACTCTACAGTACGGTGTGACTTGTCGAAGTTGCGTTTTCGTGCAGCAGCATTCCTTTTATGGTTCTTTCTAGCAATTTCTACATAGTACTGCACGTCATGGCGCTTAACCACTTCTGGGATATCAAACAGCCTGGCTATGTCTCTTGACATAGACTGTCCAAAGTGGCACTCAAAGGCTGACACGCCAGTGGTCAGGTGTTTGGCGGAATTTAAGCACTTCTCTATCTTTTCCAAGTATTTGGGCCACAATCTTTGGTTATCATGGCACAATTTACGTAGCAAACGTACTGTAGCTTTGACAGCTACTTCTGCCATTTCTCCTTGCGGATAATATGGTGTCGAAGTGATGTGCCTGATACCAAGATCTGCTAATTCTGTTTTCCAGCGGTTAGACTGGAAAGGTGACCCTCTGTCTGTTAAGACTAGTTCCACACTAGGATTAACCTTCAGATACTCCTTGAGTTTCCTTATGGCAGTGGTAGTGTTTGCCTTTCTGCATGCATACAATCCTATTAGTTTGGAGAAAGCATCATAAAATACTAATACGTAGTGGACTCCCCCAATTCCCTTGGTTAGAGGCCCTAACCAGTCAGCACAGACCAAATAGCCTGGCTTCTGAACTACCACGGGATTCAGTGGTCCCGGACGATAACATTGAGGGGGGTTGCTCTTCTGGCACAGTTCGCAGGAAGCACAAAAACGCCTCACACTTGCTCTCATCTTTGGCCATACGAAAAATTCTGTTAGAAGCGGAAGTAGTTTACTGGCCGACAGGTGCCCTCGATCTGAATGGTAATAATCGAGCAGTGGAACTACTAACACTTCTGGGATGCAAATTCGGACTCCTTCCCGGTCACGCTTGCATAAGCGCCCGTTCAAAACTTCAAAACGGTGACAAGCACCGTTCACCTTTGGTGAGTCCGTCTTCTCTTCGACGTCTTTCTTGATCTTGCCATAGACAGGATCTGAAGACTGCATCTCCGGTAGTATGGCTATCATCTTCCTCAACTCACATGGAATTTCCGTCAGGATGGACATCAGCGACTCCTGGAGGATAGGCTTCCGTGCAACACTGAGGTCTTCTTCTGTGTGAGGAGGGTACCTAGAGTGATAATCACTCAGATTCTCATTGGACTTGACAAACTGGAATTCAAAATTAAAATTTGAGAGTAACATCGCCCACCGGGTGATACGCTGGTTTGTAAGTCTACAATAGAGAATAAATTTAAGAGCAAGGTGGTCACTGCGTACTATGAACTTAGTACCAACTAAGTACTGCTTAAACTTAACAACGCCATCTATGAGTCCATAAAATTCCTTCTCCGTTATAGAATAGTTGCGTTGTGCGGCATTGAACACACGTGATGTAAAAGCAATGACACGGATGTCATCATTGTCATCACGCTGGTACAATAGCGAAGAACACGCAATATCACACGCATCACATTCGAGAATCAGTTGCTTGTCAGGCAGGACGGTTTTCAGAACTACTTCCTCCTGGAAGATCTGCTTAATCCTGTCCATAGCTGCCTGATGTACTGGTTCCCATTTGAATCTAACATTCTTCTTTAGCAGTTGGAACAACGGATGGAGAACTTCCGAGTACTTCCTACTAAAGCAACGATAGTACTGGCAGTAGCCAATGAAGGAACGCAGTTCCTTCACGTTCCGTGGTGTCCTAAAATCTAATACCGCCTTCACTTTCGCCGGATCTTTACCGATACCGGATTGCGAAAGATGGAAACCAAGTATGTTAAGTGATTTTCTCGCAAAATTACACTTTTTCAGCCTGAGAGTTAGGCCGCCCGCAGTGAGTAAACCCAACACTCTGTCGAGGTGTACCAAATGATCTTCGAAGCTCCTGTCGGCTAGAATTAAATCATCTACATAAGCGCCGCAGTACTCTCTAGCTTCTGATCCAATTATCATATCTAATGCTCTTACGCAAGAAGCAAGGCTCTGTTTTGTCCCAAACGGTAGTTTTTGAAAAACATATGAAATGCCTTCATGTAGGAAACCAAGATACTTCTGGTCACTTTCCTTGACCTTAATTTGTAAAAACATCTCAGTTGCATCCACGCAGCTGAACCAAGAGTTGTCGCAAATATCTTGGAGAACAGATAGGGGTGGCATAGGTCTGTCAGAGAGATCCCCTGAAATTTTAGCCAGAGCTCGGCCATCTATACAGACACGAATACGTCCATCGCTCTTCGGTGTCACTACCAGAGGGTTTATAAAAGCGGTAGGCATCTTCTTGATCACACCCCAGGCCTCCCAACGCGAAATTTCATTCGATACTAAATTTCTGAATTTCTTCGGGTAAGGATACAATTTAGTTTTTATGGGACGTTCGTCCGTTACTCCAACCTCGTGCTCGTAGTTAGTTATGCAACCTGGCTTGATATCAAAAAGCGCCTGGTGCTTTAACAGAACAGCTTTCAAACTCTCTCTTTGTGAGGCTGAGAGATCTGAGTAGTTCGCGACAAAATCTTCTATATCTGAATGGGAGGCACGTGTGTTCACTTTACGCCACTCTTCTGGTGGGAAAACATGAACTGCCATTTCTTGGGCACTTGGGAATCTCCCATCATCCAAGTTCGGGGCGCGAGCAGCCTTTTCTCTGCAGGTCTTATGCTCCTTCTGTGCGCTAACCCGTATGGCCTTCCGTCCTTCATCTGACGGGGAAAAATTACATTCAAAATTATCTAACTCCTCAATGAAACTATATGGTTTCTCGCACTCACCATTCAATTCTAAACATCGAACTACTAGATCCTCAGTCTCGCAATCTACAGATCTAAATTTGACTTCTACATCATGAGGATGTTTGAGATGTAGAAGGCCAGTATCATAATCTAACACGGCACGAGATTCTGTAAAGAAGTTGGAACCTAAAATCAAAGATCTATTCAGACCTGATATAATGATGCCTAATGTATGAAATTCCTTCCCATGTATCTGAATGACTAACAGCGTCTGGCCTATGATCGTCGCTGATTTACTTCCGAAAGCAGACGTAACCCGTATATTCTTAGCACTCAAAAATGCGGGTGTGGGGTGGCTATTTGATACGGAGTCCCAAATTTCTTTAGAGATAGCAGAACAAGTAGCTCCTGTATCTAATAATGAATTAACTTCCTTTCCAAACAATAGTACATTAATCTCTGGTAGTGAGATGACGTTATTACTGGGTAGTTCTTCATCACTTGAATCGAATAAATTCTTAAAAATGCCATTGGCCTCTTCATATACAGCCCTATCTAAATCAATGTGTTCTCCTGTCCTACTTAACAAGGTTAACTTATTTTTGAACATGCCTTCACTAAAATGCTTCTTTGCTATTATATCTGAACAAATATTACAATTTTCTTCTTCTTTTTCTACTACATTGTCAAAAATCTCTTTCACTGCGGTTTCACACGCATTGTCATATGAATGATTATTTTCTACATTTTCTTCTAAATTACGCACATACTTGGAATTTTCATTTGTCAACTCAGATGTACTCGTGTTCTCCATAGTCATCCTACCGTTGTCCAAAGTACATGCGGACAATCCTCATTCTCTGGGAGCAGAAGAAGAGGATTGGTTATTCCTGGTCATGTTATGATTCTGACTGGTAGGAGGAGGCGCTCGGTCATAGTGCTCCAACAGCTGGATTTCCTGGTCCTCGTGACGGAAGGAATTTCCCTGCTGTCTATCCGTTTGGCGCATCCCTCCCCTCCTACCTCGGGCTCCACGAACGTTGTTGTTGTGAGAGGAGTGGGAGTTCCCCCCACGTGACCAGCCAGACGACCCACTTCCGCTGCTCTGGTGGCGAGGCGGGGATCGCTGGTGGTTGTTGTTTTGGTTCGTGGTTTGCTGTCTCTTTCTCTGGTAAGGACGCTGGTTTTCTCTCGTTCTATTCTTTTTACGAGCAGCGTGTTTACCACTGTGGCCAGAGGGGTTATTGTCCTCGTTTTCGATGCTCACTTGGAGCATGTTGACCCCTTTCCTCTGGTTACCCTGAAAGAACTGGTCGCGATTCGTCATCGACGACTGCAATTCCTGCACAAGATTTAGAAGCTCGGCTATTGTCTTTGGGCGAGAAGAGACTATTGCCCTAAACAGCCAGTTCGGGAAATGACGCGGAAGTACCTTCAGTAATGTAGCGTCAGACATCCTCGGCTCTAATATACTGTTTTTGTGTAACAAATCCAGCAGATATTCTGCTGGGGATTTGTGTACACGAGTGTCGAAGTGGGAGGTGAGGATCGTTGCCCTAAGATTTGCCAGTCGTTCTTCACTCAGATAGCACTGTTTGAAGTTGTGTACAAAGTCTTCGTATGTATGGATCTTGCTCCGGTTAACTTGAAACCATTGGTAGCAAGTATTACGGATCGCTCGCGGTATGAAGCTGAGCCTCATCTCGTCCGGTACTCCAGTGACCTCAAAGTACCGGTCGAGATCTTGGAGAAAGTTGTATGTTTCTGTCTCAGATTCGTTCCCTGAATACACTGGTAAGGTAACATCCCTGTGTATTAGCCCAAAGGCTGTTGCTAGGTGTTGTCTCGTCTCATGATTGCATGAGCGAGACGTCGACGGGACAGGTTCTGTCTCGCGGGAAGTAGCAAGGTTCCCAGGTTGAGAACCAGGCAGATCGCGACTCGAGATGTCATTTGGTGACGTTGGCCTTTCCTGTGTGCCGGAGACAGAGATGTTAGCGAGTCTCCCTTCTATCACCTCACTGGTCTCCTTCTGGATGGAGCTCTTCCACTCCTCCATTTTCTTCTCGAGCTGTGCACACACGTCATGAACGGTCTCTTGCATCTGTTGGATGCTGCCGTTACATTCTGACCTGATCTCATCGAGTGGCGTTTCCTGCTCTAGTTCCCCCCGGATCCTAGCTAGTTGGGAAGTGAAATTCACTTCCACTCGCCTGACCTGATTATTTAAGGTTAGAGTGGTCTGTTCGACGCGAGACGAGACCTGTCTAACACTCTCAGAAAGTTCGGTGTAATTCTCATCTAACTGTCTGGCTAAGCTAGAAGCGTTCTCTTGAACTTCGTCAATCCTGCTCGAAGTTTCGGTTACACGCGCAGACAGTTCTTCTCTGGCATGATGTATTTCCCCCCTAAGCTCTGCAGTCGTGAGCTCAAGACGCTCCGTCAGCTGACGCTCACTTTGCTCCAGTCTTGAACTCACAGCCTCCATCTGGAGTTCAAGGCGAGCATTACTGGACTCAACCGCCTGTTCTAGTCTCAGATAACTAGTTTCTAGCGTGCTATTACTTTCCTCAATTTTCTTTTCTAGCTTTTCCAGACCCTTAGAACTTTCTACTAACTTTAAATTCAAATCCTCCTTTAAACTTCGATTATTTTCTTCTTGTCGTCTTGTACTCTCCTCTAGTTTCAACTCTAACTTTTTCTCTAATCCCTGAAAAAGTTCACTTAGCATTGCGGCTAAATGATCGTTACTTCCCTTAGAGCTACATGCATTAATGGCTGGGCTAACACCTCGTTCTGTAATTTCTGCGGTTTCCTCCCTGTCCTCCCGCAATGGTACTTCCGGTTCCCGACTGTGAACTGGTGGAACGGTATCCACCGCATCCGCGTCTCCCACAACGCTGACTGGACGCTCGCTAGCGCTCTGCGCGTCAATAACATTACTATCCTCTGAGAGCTCCCCAGCTCTCTGAGCGAACTCTTCAAAAACGAACTCGTTATCCATGTTTCTAACTCTTCGAGCCTGTGCTCGCGTTATCACCATTAAAACAAACAAACGGGCTTACAAGATTTCTTCCCCCCAAAGTTCAAAATAACTGAATTCTCTATTAATGTTAAGACAAAATTATTCAAACATAAATAAATTTCAAAAACACAAGACACCTACGTTCTTGGAAATTTTCGGGGAGATAAAACAAACATATACCGAAATTTAACACAACTGTATATTGACCATCGAGTATATAGGATTATACTCTCTTGCCCTTAACGCTGAAGGCGCCACATCTTTTGTGGCGCAGAAGCGTGAAGAATCGTGCCCTGCAGCTGGGTAGCCACTTATTTTGTGAGGTGCTAGGTGGACAGAGCCGAAGCTACTATTTACCTAACGACACCAACACAATAAATAAAAAAAATTGTTGAAGGTGAGTGGCTGGGAATATTTAATTAACTGAAGATTTACATAAAATGCAAATATCAGAAATATTATATTAGTAGTAATATATTCCCTCTTGGAGATCAGGATCTCTCCTGTTAGGGCCGCCACTCCCTTATGAATTCGGTAGAGCATATATTAATATTCATGTAGAACAGCAGATATCAGGGCCATCTGCATAACAACCATGTTCAAGGATGCTATAAATAGTGAGTCTGTAATAAGTTTCAAAGTTATGTTAAAAAAAAAAAATCTATAATTTAAATTTTACAGGTAGCAGCCTGTAAATGATCTCACTATTTCATGGTTGTTAGTTGTTCTTTTTGGGCAGTATTCTCTCTCTGAGCCCCATGCAGAGAGATGGTCAACATACACAATCAAGGGGAAACTGTCTCCTTGAATCACACTCCTGAAACAAAATTGTCATTAGTGCAGGTACTCACCCTACAGCAATTGAATACACAGTTGTTCCGGTAAGAGCTGACAGATTTATTTTCCATGAAGAAAACAGGCATCTCAACCATAGTAGGTGAGATAATATCACTCATTATACACTAATTCTTATCACCTTTGTAGTGCACTATCACATGAGACACGATACTTAATATTTGATATATTTGATATTTAACACACTAAAAAAAAAATAAAATGAATGAGAATAAACTGATAAACTGCAAAGGTCTGTCTGACCTTTTAAAAATTAAAAAAAAAAAAACTTATATAGATATATTTACAGAATTGTTTTATCTCCTCATAATTTTCTAGTTTCTCGTCTCTAACAGTTCTAGAGGAGAGATGTATCAAAATGTTGAAGCAACATATTTCACTATTATTTGTTACTTAAACCACAGAGTGAGGATAAAAATAAAGAAAATTTTAAATTCTGACACACTGTTCCAAAATGTTACTTGACGTACTCAAAGTTCCAATTCGCTGACACAGTCTCCTCCAAGATGATCATTCCACCACGTGAAAATGTTCTGCTAGAAGATAAGGTACACTGAATGTTAAGCATTCTATGAAGGAATGTTCAGTAGCTCCAATTTTAAACAAGCAAATGGTTACTTGTAAGCCTTGTGCTAAAATGTCCAAGGACAGGTCTAGTATAATAGCGTTACTAGCCTTGGCGTTATATCTCTAATTGAGATATGTAACGATGTATATTTCTCCCATATTGGGGAAACTGCAATTGTCCCATATTAACTCTGGGGTTGTGAAGAGATTTTAAAGTAAATGATCTCCACTGAGAGTCCTAAGCACTCAGAGATTGATGAATGTTAAGAATGATTTAGAATTTAAATTTCCATTATCACTGAAGAGAATAGTACCACTGAAGTATAATTAAAATAAGTTAAGTTATACACTGTTTGTCACTGTACTATTTCATGTTCTTCGAGGAATTTTGTACAACTCACTCGCGATACTGTAGTTCACAGGACAAATCCCGGGGAACCGAAATTGTTCTCACCGCGTCCTGGGTCTTGAACTCTGTACTGGAAGTCGGATGGCTCCCTTTAACACTGCAAAACTACCTCTTGTTACTTCACAAGTCTAGCTTCAACTCCCCGTTCTCCACGGAAAACGAGTATATGTTTCGGGCAAAACACAGGAAACGAAGAAACTCGCTTCTTCCACCACCCTTTGACAAAGGGTTCATGCCTTGCGGCGAATATTGCGGGTGGTCTCCCGTGTCAATGCCCTTCTTCCAGCTACCATCCGTAGCCAACTTTACCTTTCGTGGCTGATACGTGCTGCCCCTCCCTGATAGCGGACAACACGGAAGCTTAATGCTCACAGCAGAAACTATGGATGATTTCCGCCTACTTTTGTTTTCCTTTGCTAGTTACATATGAATGAAATACAGAAACATATGATATTACACATAAAAATAAAGTTTAACATACAAAGATTACATATATATACAATTTATTAACTGACATCTCTCCCAGAAGCAGCATTCTACCCAATTACTGTGGCAGTCGTTCAAACCGTCTGCTTACTAATGCAGCCATGCTTCCTTGGAGAGAGATTGAAGGAAACATCTTTGATAATTATTTACTTTTCACAAAACAAGATCTAAGTGTCTTGTTCGATAAGGGAAACACGTTGTTAAAAATTAACAGAATTTTATGCGGTCTTTCCAAGAACGATTATAGCTTAGTACGTAAATATTAATATTAAACACAGAAAATGAGTCAAATTAAAGTATACATTTTCAAATTGGTGTTGCCTGCTGGGAACCTAGCAAGAGGCTCGCTAGCCAGGTTACTGGTTTTTGGTGAACAAGGGGGGAGGAAGAGACGCTGACGCTAGATGCAGTGGAAGTCACACGTATAGAAACCAATATTTTCACATGTAGACGTGAAAAAGTTTATGGCATTTTAAACAATAAGAACTCCGTGTTTCCACACATTGTATCAAACCCAGTGTAAATTCACCAACGGAAGTCTCTCGGCTACTTCCTGGGTATACAATACTTATTTTGTTTCTATTCTGGGTCTTTCTTTCCGTGTTGAGTTGAGATAGACCTCCCAACCTGTAGTATAGGCGACAGTCAGTCGGGAAAAAAAAAAAAACTTTTTTCAGCTCTAGCTCTCATCCAAGCGTTCTAAAAATCAAGTATGAAACTTATAGATTCTCCTCATTTCCTCTTTAATTAATTCTTCATCTCTGATTTTTATTCATTATCTTCCATCATCCCCTGTTAGTTATGCATTATGCAACAACGACGTAATTATATGCAACCCATTAATACATTATCTAAGGTCTATAAATGAATAAACACAATGAAATAAATACAATATATTACAATATTGTATTAATATTTACGTACTAGGCTAGGTGTTTCACACATCAATACTAATAATATCAAATAAGTATGCACAGAATATGCTAATATTAAGCAAATAATTAAATCACAAATTATCCTATTTACATATACATATGCAAATGTGCCTCTCATCTGCATTTTGATATGCAGATGATGTAGACGGGCATCGGCCCTCTACAGTGTTAAACCCCGAAATACCCTTGCGTACGCCACTGATTCCATAATTTGAGTACTATACTCCTGCATATACTAGCAAATATCCCCATATGTTCAGCGGACAATTCGAAATTCGAACGCCTCATACGAGCATCTTACCACGAAACTACCCCCAGTCCTTTTTCTTCCATTTTAACTAGCTCCAGATTTCAAGGTAGACAATTAAGCCAAAGTGCCTAATGCCACAAAACTCAGGAGAGGCCGGAAAGAAATAAAAAGAAAGAAAAAAAAAACAATATTTTTAATAATTTCATTAGTGAACAGTTTATCAGCGAGTAATGTAGTGGCGAGCGAGTTGCCTCTGGCTATAAATTGACTAGGACTGCAAGGTGTCTAACTCCTTAACTGCTTATACAGAGGATATACATAAAAAAACGCCGACAAACGCAGTGGCCCAGTCAGCTGGCTGGGGCCGAAAAACTAACTGAGGCCTAGGGCCAGTGAAGGGGATCGGAGTCCTTTAGCGAACAATCATAACTTACACACCTGCCGACCGGGACCCTTCAGAATGTGGGGCCCAGGACGGTGTTATGGTTCGCCCCACCCTTACGCCGCCACTGGACCGTATTTTTTTAAATGAGAAATATAAATATCAAATTTCATATCTGTAACCTTAAAGGCTTCCGAGATATAGGTACTTTATTATAATAAATACAACCTATATTCTTGAGCTTACTCTTGGCTAAGTGGTAGCGTACACGCCTTTGACGTCGGAGACCCGGGTTCAATTCCCGGCGGCCCGCCCATGTGGTTCGGATTTCACGTTAAGCTGTAGGTCTACGTCTCATATAGCCTCGCTGCTGAAAGTGATGCTAAACTAAAAATCAAAACAATCTCTATGACCCCTTCTACGTCGAATTTTCAAAAATCCTTCTTTAGTAGACCTTACGTCACAAAATGTCCAATCTTAAAGTTTCTAACTTATGTGATCTGCCCTACGTGTTGATCAATCGGCCAGTCACGATTTCTTCTTTTGGTTAATTTGATCAGTCCTTTCCAGCAGCGAGACTCTGACACGTGGACCTACAGTTTTAACGTCAGATCCGAACCATATGAGTTCTCGGGTCTCCCGCACCAAAGACGATTACGCTACCCCAGTGGTTCTCAACCGATGCATGGCCACACATTGGTAAGTCACGCAGTCCCATAAAGCGTATCAGGAAATAGAATTTAAATATTATGAAGAATTTAATAATGATTAGTTAATATCGAGACAAATTGAACCAGTGAACCCCTCCAGCGGTAGCAGTAATGTTCAGTGTTGTGAGTCATTATAAAATGAAATGAAATCTTTCAGTTTTATGTCTAACCGTTATGCCGGTTAGGCTAAAGACGGTGAGGATGAGAAATGATGGAATGGTGAAATGAATAAAATGAGAGGAAACGGAAGAACCCCGAGAAAACCCACGCACACGATGTCTGTGCACCACAAAGTTCACTTGACACGAGCTGGGATCGAACCAGGGACCCCATGAACAAGAGCTGAATGCTCTACCACTTAGGGGCGGATCCAGGACCGACTTCTGGGGGAGGGGCGGTGGGTTGTCATAATGCTACTTTTAATGGCTCCAAACTTTTTTATTCATATATAAAAAACAATAACGTTTCTTCTTCTGGGGGGGGGGGCGATCGCCCCGATCGTCCCCCCATGGATCCGCCTCTGGAGCCACCGCGGAACCAAGTCATTACAAAAACTAATTGGTTTCACTATTATAACACATGATCTTGCTATTATTATTATTATTATTATTATTATTATTATTATTATTATTATTATTTATAATAACATATCATACAAGTGTGTCACGAAGTCCTTAACGTTCAGTAAATTGTGTCGCCAGTTAGAAAAGGTTGAGAACCACTGCGCCTAACCATATAGCCAAAAAAGGGTTTATATTTTATATAGAAAAATATTTAACGTTGTTTACGCCCACTTCTTTTGTAATTACTTTAGCATTAACCTTAGTGGCGTATTTAGGGGGATGGCTTTGGCTCAAGCCCCCTCCCCCCGAAATAAATTTGTTGCATACACAACTTTATTAAAATTTGTCGGCATTCAAAAGGAAACATATAAGTGCTTATTCATGTGCTGTACACATCCCCCGAAGCAAAATCCTAAATACGCCACTGATCTTAGTACTCACCTTATACGAACTTAATTCCAGATGAACAGTGTAAGCGACACAAATCTCAGCAATGTTTTCAAAGTAACTGCAATTATTTATGAAGTAAGTGCGTTTATGTGGTCGAAATTCTCTTCCTCACTTTTTGGTGTAAAAGCCACTGCAGACAATAACACTTTCACTTTTGCTATCAGCTGTTACTGCTGTTGTTGTGTATAAGTTCTTAAAGCGACTGATGTTATTGCAACTCACCGAGTCCTACATTTGTTGATTAAATGCAACGCAAGCGCAAAAAAGGCAGGATACAAGTGACCTCAGATCCCACTGCAAGAACATAGTTGCCAACTAATGTTGCCAACCGATGGATCCAAAATATTAGTAGCTAGTGCTCGGAATTTTGAGTAGGTTTCGGTAGATATCTTAAGAATTGGTAGAACATAGAACAACCAATCTACAATCATATTAATGTAATTTCTGAGCTATTTAATGGAAGAAACTTCCACGATAATGCTTAAATTCACTGCATCCAATTGTACTGGCGGTGGCTCAGTGGAGCCGGTGGGTGTAGCCGAGCGGTCTGAGGCGTTAGGCTGATGATCGTGAGGTGAAGCCCATTGGGGGTTCTAGTCCCTCCGTAGTAGCAAGGATGGAATTTTAACTGTCCTCGATGTTTATGTGTTCGTGTCCCTGTGGTGTCTAGTAGTCCTGAAAAGTGGTTGAAGTAGAAAATAAGTCAGGAAGTTTAAAAAAAAGTGGTAGAGCGTTCACATCAGGTGCTTGGGGTCCCTGGTCCGATCCCAGCTCGCGCCGTGTTGACTTGGTGGTGGACAAACACCGTTGGTTTTCTCGGGGTTCTCCTGTTTCCTCCCACTTTCTTTATTCCACCATTTCACTCATCTCTCATCATCATCACCGTCTCCTTTAGCCTAACCGGCATAACCGTGGGACGTAAAAGTTAAAGATTTCATTTCATTTTCTTCGTTCAACTACAGGGTCGTACCAACAGGAGTGAGGGAAAGAAGATCCACTTGGTTTGGACCCACCGAAACTTCGTAAATCTTTCTAAATAATATACTTAACGTGCATTTTTCTTTTGCACCAGTGGTGCACTCAAGGGGAGTCCACGTGGTCCGAGCCTCCTTACAATCTTTTGACTTTGGACAACCCGCAACAAAAATTTCTGGATGCGTACCTCTTTACATGTTTAAAAATGCTGCTACACTAGAAATAATGGATTTCAATGTCTGCATTCCTATGGGACCTAATGTTTCAACATCTCTCATGATGGGCCTACTATCTTCAAAATTAAACTCGAATTTACCTAACATACCGTAAGATGAATTTACTTAGCACCAGATGTATGGATTTTTTTTCTAAAAAAATCGCATGTAACTTATAAACGTAATCATTTAGAACACTATTTTACACATATAGCAGCTAGATATACAGGGTACTTCAAAATAAGTGTTACAAGCCAGTATCTCGCGAACTATACATCAAATAATAAAAATATTAAGAGGAAATGTACAATACAGAGAGGTCAAAAAAATGAGTCAAACATGAGGTTCCCCCGCCTCCATTTTGGGGGGAGGAGCTACAAGTCAAATTTTCAAATGGGAACATGGGTCGAGTAGTACCTTGTTCGAAAAAGCTTGGAAAATTGAACACTTTTTGTAGGAAACAGTTTTTGATATGGGGCACCGCTTTCTAGATGGTCCCCAAAAATGTTCCTATATCAGATAAAATTTCCAGTACTTATAAATCAGAAACAGCTGAGTAGAAAACGGTGAAAAAAAATGAAAAAGAAAAAGCCATAGGCAACGTGGAATGGTATTGTTGCGTTGTCCCCAGGGCCTCCATCATGAGGCCCCGGGACCAACTTGAAAATTTCAAATGGGAATATATAGGTTGAGTAATACCTTGTTTGATAGATCGTGGAAAACCAAACAGCTTAGTACAAAATTTGTTTTGATTTCGGGCAAGCCTGTTTCAAAATGGCGTCGAAAATGGTTCCACATTCAGATACAAAGCGCAGTGTTCAAATTAAGTGTTACAAGCCAATATCCTGCGAACTATGCATCAAATAAGAAAAGTGTTAAAGAGTCAATGTTCAATGCAGACGGTCTAAAATATGGGTTAAACACGAGGTTCCCCCGCCCCCCATTTTGGAGGGAGGGGTGTACGGGGAATTTCAAATAGCAACATAGGGCGAGTGATACCTTCTTTGATAGATCGTGAAATACCAAACAGCTTAGTACAAAATTAGGACCTCATGTTTGCCCCATTTTTAGGCCGTCTGTATTGTACATTTACTCTTAACATATCGGTCTGGAACCGGTTCCGGAACCGGAACTTTGTGCCCATCCCTAGTGCTCAGTCTTTATATAGCAATCAAGAGTGGTTCTCAAAGAAGCAGCAATATATTTTTGCATAACACGAAAATCTGGGTATCCTCACTCTGCATCTGTCTGTTTAAATTAGAAAACAAAGTCAACGTAAACCAAGAAGTTACGTGACAAGAACCATGAGACTTCTTTTGTAGTTGTTGGTATTTATATTTGAATAAATCTTTTAAGAATGATGGTGCCAGAAAAGCTACTAGTTTTGCCCATCCTTTAATATGATATATTTTTAGTTTTAAAAAACTGCATTTTTTTTTAGTTTCAATGTATACTCATAGCAACCAGCCTTAATAAATAGAAGACTTCAAAGGAACAAACAATATTTGCTTTGTTATTACTTTTATTAGGAGAAATGGAACCTTATGAGCATGCCTCCAAACATGCCAACCCCTCCTTTCGTTCTAAATAACTTCTTAACTGATAAAAGTGGTTTTCTACTTTGGATGAAGGACGGAATGATATTGGACAAATGGACAGCCATATTATTGTTATTATATTATTATTATTATTATTATTATTATTATTATTATTATTATTATTATTATTATTATAAGTATTCTCTCTTTTGGCAGGCCCTGGGACTGATTTTTTTATTAGGTTCTCGATCTTCATCTTTCTCTTCGAACTCCCAATATTTTCTTCTATTTTTCAAATAGTCGATCAGTTGTGTTCTTCTTCTTCCTATTCCTCATTTTCCTTCCATCTTTCCTTCTATGGCTGCATGAAAAAGACAATTTGCTAGCAAGATGTGTCCAATCCAATTGGCCTTCCTACAAGGGATGGTGGTTAGAAGCGCCCTCTTCTCTCCTATCCGTTTTAAAACATCTTCGTTTGTTGCTCTCTCTGTCCATTTTATCTTCTCCATTTTCCTCCAACACCACAGTTCGAAGCTCTCTAAACATTTCTTCTCTAACTTCCGTAATGTCCATATCTCTGAACTATACGGTTCAATGCTTCATATATAGCACCTGACCAATTTCTTCCCTAGTTCAATATTAAGCCTCCGATTTAAAAGTGATCATTTCTTGTTGAATACTTCTTTGGCTATGGCAATTCTTCACCTGATCTCTTTAGTGCAGTAAGTGTCTCTGGTCAAAATACTTCCCAGATAATTAAAATTATCGACCTCTTCAATTTCTTCTTGTTCTACTCTGACCATATGGGAACTCGAAATTATTGAACTTATCGAAAGCAAAGGATTCGATATAGAGAGGACCGAATCTTTGTTTGGAATGGATCAAAAGGACTCGGCTTCGAGAAAAGAAACAAAGTGCTCAGCAGGTATCATTACTCAACTGTCCAGTTGACGTGCTTATTTATTAGAAATGCATAGAACGAGATTAGCACCGTAACTCCGTAAAGTCGCACCATCACATGATTACGATATAACATTGCATAATGGTTATAATATTAATAAAATAATAATAATATTTTACTTTGGAGCTATTGTAAATATCAAAAGATTTAATAGCTTTCAAAAATCCATCAATAGATCGATAGGTAAGTTGAAACTTCAGTACATCTACTCAGGGGTGGACTGGGTATATTAGTTCCTAGGCCGCGGTTACCAATTAGGGCCCTCCGACTATAACACCAATTTCAAAAAGATCTTACAATATACATCTGCGATGAGCCATTGCGTTATGCAGTTGTAAATTCGTTATTACTTGGTAGTTTTGCAAGCTATGATTTATCATTGGTCAATGGAAATTTGATGTTACAGCAAGTTTCAATCAAACATCAAAGCACAGGATTTCCAGAAACAGAAACTCTTCAGAGAATATTTTATAATTATGATTCTATTGCCATATAGTAGCTGAAACACTAAACAAATAATAGCCAATAACTTTTTGCTGTGGAATGAGCAGGACAGCTTACTGAAAATTGAAACACTCAGCAACTAAAAATAACTTTTGACTGTGGAATGAACACGACAGTTTCACTGAAAATGGAAAACACTGCTGAAACACTCAACAACTAATAATTTTTGAAAAGTTACGATTCTTTTCAGTTCAAATTATGAACTGCAGAGTTCCTGAGTAACTTCGTCCATGGAAACTAAATTTAACATTTCTCTTTTCATACTCATTAGTAAAACTGTACCCAAAATGTCTTCCGAGAAACTAGCTCTGAGATTTGTTTTCACCAACTTTAACTTCGAGAAGCATCTTTCACATGTCACTTGTGTGCATGGTAAAGACAACGTTATTTGTATACAATGTATAAATTATTAAAACCACTAGACTGACAGAAATTGGTACAAAATTTTCCCTGCACGCGACAAACAATTTTTACATAAGGTGTTTGCAGCATCATTATCACTCTTGCCGTGAATTCCGTCCAGAGAGAGAGAGAGGGGGGGGGGGATATTCGAAAAGGAAAAATTGGATTCTTTGATTATGTTATCCAAATAGTTATAGAAGAATAAAGCTGGGTAACCACTTAATGGGAGAAATGCTCTTTCTTTCTTGTTCTTAATACATACGTACATTCATGTCCAAATTTATTGTCGCATATCTATAACTGTTTTCTTGTAAGAATATAATTTGATAATGATTTTGCAGGGTACTTTAAATACTGATAGTATGTGTATAACTGAGATATGTATATTTGTGATAAATTTCATAGGAAAAGAATTATAAATACGAATATTAGAGTGAGTAAAACAAAATGTTGCTAAATGGACAAGAAATTTATATTTAAGGTTTTATTATTCTTATTTACTGCTCTTTTGACATGAAATTTGCCACTTACATGTTTTTGCCGATTATACACATACTAACATTGTAACAAATACCGAGCGAATTCGTTATCAAGTTATATTCCTATATCAACATATTTATAGACATGCGACAATAATTTTGGACATGAGTGTACATAAACGTGCTTCTTGCCTCTACTACAGTTTTTGGTCTACGATGATAAACACTGAAATTGACTGGAAATGGGGTAATTTCACAACTTCCAGTTTGAATAAAAGCTTAACGTTGAGGATGGGACATAGAGCCTATTCTTTGGATATGAAACCCACGCCTAAAACCGGCTTATCGCTCTCTCTTACCGTTTTCACTGTGATGTATTTTTCTTACAACAACGTTCCATGTTTATGCACAGAGGCTAAGATATGGTAATAGTGAGACAGTTAAGAATGATGGAACAACTAAAGTAAGAGGAAACGGAGAACCTCGAGAAAATCCAGCACACAATGTTTGTGAACCACAAATTCCACTTTTTGCATAGTAGGATCGAATCAGTGACCCTACGCACTAGAAGTGAGCGTTCTACCACTGAACTCCCACTCTGATATTTGTCAACAGATAGTCGGACATAGCAGTTCTTTAATAGCCTATCCTATATTTATGCATAGCATAGTTTGCAAGTCTAAAAAAAGAAAAAAAATGTTCTTTTTGCTGAAAAGTACAGAAATGATAAGTATTCTAGAGAACACATTCCAGCGAAGAATTATGTTCATTGTGTTACAAAGTATTAGATGAATTGAATATTTAGCAGAAGTTGGCAACATTACAATTCATGTGTTCCGTTCCGTTTCCTGCCATGATGATTGGGTAAGACTATTATTATTATTATTATTATTATTATTATTATTATTATTATTATTATTATTATTATTATTATTATTATTATTATTATTATTATTATTTTAGAACTTTGACGAGATTCACGATATTGCCCAACGAGCAACTTTGTATTGACTTTTCTTTCATTCTCCGTCTAAACGGGAATTTCCCGTCTGCAGCTGAGCAAACAAGAACAACGATCGGTTTACCAACTAGTCAAGTTGCGAGACGCAAGAATTTTGACCTTGAAACCTAAAATTGGCGTCCTCATTGAATTACAATGCAGAAAAATGAAAGAAAGAAAAACAGAGGCGAAGTAACACTCAAACGTTTACCTAATTCCTTTCTGAAGAGGAGAAATCTTGATACTGTATGGCAGCGTTTCCCAACCTTTTTCAACTTGCGGCACACTACAGGTGTTACTTGGATTCTTGCGGCACACTTTTATAGATATTATTTGTAAATATAAAATATAGTGGCATTTTTTCTGTGATTATTGATCTCATTCTCACAGAGAAGAAAGCTCGAACATTGGTTTTTCCCCGTGGTAAATCATTATGCTTATTTTTCGTTCTAATTTAAAAATAGAAAACAATTACAATGAAATATTCGACTTAAGTTTTTAGAAATACGCTTTCTTTTTAAAAACTGATCCAACCTTTTACTAAGAAGGAAGATCACTAACGAACGAACAAACAAATTTATTTTATTTTTAAAACACAAATGTAGGTAATTTGTCGAAAGGATTGAATGATATTTTAAAATTTCAAGTTGCGAAATAGTCTGCAACAATAAAGAAGTAATAATGGTAATAACAATGACAACAAGTACTTTTTTCAACATTAGAAATGTACAGAACAGTAACACGGTATGAAACTTAAAATTGTAGATTCATAGTAGAGGTTCATAGTAATGTGAAAATACAAATATACATTTTTCCCTACGTTTTACAATTTGATTGCTATAAAATTAATAATTTTGTTTCAATTCCTCGCGGCACACCGGCGGCCCATTCACGGCACACCGGTTGGGAAACGCTGCTGTATGGTATAATTGTACGTTATGTAACACGTCTAACATTAAAAGCAACTAACTACTGTTGGTGTTGCATCCGAACTTTCGCCCCACACTCTTACACAAATATTAATGCTTAATATGTTTACGACCAGTGGAGTACACAAAATTTCATGAAGGGGGATTCAAGTATTCGATGTTATATCCTTTCAGGAAAAGTGTGAGCTTTCTTATGCCATGTAGAACGGACACGGTGATAATGAGAACTTGAAACTAGAAGAAACGAGTGAACCTCTTCAGACAATATTGTTATTAATGTATATTAATTGTGTACTATATTAATGTAAACTGTTCTATAACCCATTTTTAATAACACTACCAACTAGAAAGAAAAGAAACAATACGACATAGATTAGCTGAAATTATTGCTTATGGCAATATCCTTATTTTTATTTATTTAATAATTTTTAGTAGTAGTTACGTAGATAAAAGGAGTAAGGACAGACCTTGTATTAGGACTAGAGCTCGGATTTTTAATGCTCCACCAACCCTTTTCAGGACTAACGGCTCACGAGCTGAGCCAACAATTTAAACTTCCGTATCTCGGCTCCTAATTAAACTATAGAGATGATTTAGGTGTCTTATCTCTTCAGAAAGGATGAAACTTTCAAAGGTGTGCGTTTCATCCACTTTGGAGGTTCCGCAGCGGAACGGTAGGGGGAAAATTGGGAGTTTTTAGTTCCCCTCACCCTCAGGATTTATGGGAAGGAAACTTGAAATATGTGTCCCATAAGCTTTCCAATGAGATATGGCTTATATCTCTGTGACAATTAGGGGCGTCGCTAGAGCTGCCAACGTCGTGTAGACCAAAATATATTTCTAAAAATAGTGTACAGGATGATTCTCGTAGGAAACACGTTCTGAACGTGGTATTGAACTTTCGCCCTTCATTTTTTACATGACTGTAGCAAATGTCTGGCGTACACGTGAAAATATTTTTTTCTAAGAACAATGTTGCCATCCTCTCACAAATTTCCAAAAACAAAAATTTCTCATTTTTAAAAAAAATTCTACTTTTTTTCTGTTGCCAACTAGCCGGTTTTTCACCAGTCTGGCCGGTAATATTGCTGTTGTTTTGATTAAAGCCGATGACAGGTACACACTTCTTACCAACCACTTTATGACCTTTTTCTTTGTTTCAAATTTCAGTATCTACTTCGAAGCAATTTCATCTAGTTCGTGTAAGTGGATATTTTCGATCCACTTACTTGTAATAAATTAACTGTAAAAATGTCTGGTTTAAATATAGATATATATAATCTAATAGTTTTTAAGTTCATTAAAATTCCAGGCCTGGATAATTATTTAGGTGCTTATATATTTACATAGTTTATAATGTTTATATAATTTGTATAACTTATCTGTATATAATTTGTATCATATTTATCATATTTTTTTTTATATAGTATTAAATAGATTGCCTTTACTGCTTAGATAGATACACTATTACATTTGCTTACATAGTTTAGGAATCGGATACGTGCTTGTTAACTGTTAGAACTTCGAGGGGGGAGGTTGGTAGCGTCGGTTTTTTCAAATTTGCAACGAACTTTCTTTATTTTAGCTGGAGATCTTTTCGTTCTTGGATGCTGCCACGTGTGAGCTGAATCGTATATATACCGAGCTGTTTCGCTTGGTAGGGGTTCTTCTGACGCTCTGGACCACATGGTTAAGTTCGACCGACGGTCCTAATGTCTGTTGGATCAACCAATTTTTTTTTTTATTTTTTTTCCTTTTTTTTAAAGCTATGCTGTTTAAGGCTGGCAGGTTAGGATGGTCTCTCGGAATGACCAAGGATAGGGAATAGGTTTTTCTTTCGCAAATAACTTAAGAATAGTTTTCTGGGGAGAATTCTTTTTTTTTTTTTTAATAGGTTAAATTTTAATCACGCCGAGGACGTAGGGATATCTATTAAATAGGTTTTTATTTTTTGAGATACGTTTTAATCTCTTGGATAGGTCTATTTAAGAATTCTAATTTCGAGCTCAAATGGTTTTGGGTTCGAGTCCCCTCTGGAATGAGAACTTTGTTTCTCAAGTTAAAGTTTATTGTTCTCCTTTTTTGATTCCTTGATCCTAATCCTGTGTTAGTGATTATCTCTTGAAAAAGAGATAAGTTTCTGGTCTCTTTTAGAGAGAGACCTTATTTAGGGCAAGGCCTAGCTTTGGTGGCCAGTTTATTGTCTCTAAGAGAGAGACTTGGTTAGGGCAAGGCCCACTGCACGGGCCAGTTTATAGTCTCATGAAAGAGACTTACTTCTTACCTTAACTTAACCTATTCACCTTGTATTGTTATTTAGCCAGGGTTTCCTTTTCGCAGGTTCTCTAGAGTTCTGGAGACCTGTGTAGATAGGCCAAGCATTTTCTTTGATTCAAGGAATTGCTTTTAAAGTTAAGGCAGAGTGGAGCTGTTCCGTTAGAGAGGGCAGAGAAACTTATGCCACAGGACCCGTATAAATTAGAGCATAAATTAGCATGTATTCGTATCTAAGTAGGGAGTGATGGGTTCCGAGTTCGATCCCTCACGGGTAAAGTTTCCAGAGTCCTGAGAGAGAACTCTTTTTGCTGCTTCTCGTAGAGAAATATTTAATTTTTGCTCATATCTAGTCTACGAATAAAATATTAAGAAAGACTAAGTAATGTTTCGTTCTTTAAAACAAAAATTTCCCTGTGCCCGGATGTAATAAGAATAATATTAATCATACCCTAGACAAATTAAGTTTTTTGAGAGGAGCCAGTGAAGAAGGATTGATTAGACAATCTTTTATCTGTTTTTCATTTATGTAGTATATTGTGCTTACAGTTCAGTTTTAAGAAAACTGCGAGATATAGTGGAATTAAATGTTTTTTTGTGTCAAAGCAGTATTAGAGATACTACTTTGTAGTGGCGTGTATATATATATATATAGTGAGAGATAAAGAGTTTTTTTTTATATATACTATATTCGAAGTATAGATTTAAAAAGTAACTTTCATTCTATAAATCCAAAACTGTAACCTTTCAGTCACCATCTATTAACGATTTATTAATATATTCATCTTCCTCATCTGTCAGATAATTTTAAAGAGATGGTAAGGATTGTATCAGGGAAAATTTGAAATTTACTTGTGAGGAATTTTATACATTTATTAGCTGAACCTGCGCTCTCTACACAGCGCACCATTCGCATATGAGCATAACTCTCCTTATCATTCCTTACAATATCTGTACATGTCCCTTTACGGACACAAGTGAAAGACGGATTGATTATAAAAGCCAAGGGGTATCATAAAGGGGAGACTTTTTTCGATTATTTTTCTCAATATCTCGCACCATTTGCAAGATTTGAGCCTGCTTCCGGTTGGAGTTTCTAATTCGTGTATGACCAGTGTTTTCTTTCTTCTTGCATGCAAGATGTAATAAGCAAATACATTACATACATAATTAATTATACTTTCAGTTATATATGGTGTTCATTGGGCAAAACACTCTCCCCCCAAAAAAAGGTTCATCTTAGACTGGAGAAACGGTTATCCATTATTATTTGGCCATGAAACAGACGCCTGAGACATATACAACCCCTATATACAACAGTGTGGTGTTGGAATGTATAATGCTTAGGATGTGATGCTTTAAGTTTTTTCTTTTTAATTTCAACATTTCCAATGTACCCGTAAAAATGTAATAAAGAAATAGTGGCCATGTTTTTTAAATATTGAAATAAAACTGGACAATCTACATGAAGTTTGCAATCGATCAGTGAAAATGTCATCTTTCTAGAGCCTGTAGTTTCCGATATCTCATTGTCGAAAGTATTACCCACAAACATATAAACGTAGTTTAAAAGAGCTCCAAAGATGGCAGCCCAATTCATTTGCATTTATTTCGGAAAAGGCTTATTAAAGGCAAAGGCCTTCGAACAATAATTTAAAAGGATAAAAATTTTCTGAAAAATATTTCTTTAACTAATTTATTTAAAGTACACTCTTTTAAAAATATTTGTCTTTGTTATAAACGTGAAATCACAAATAACCGTAAATCAAAGGTTTGAAAGCTAAGGTTATAGGTTAGAGCTCGGTCGCCCTTAATTGGTACTGTATCATTTTAATAGATAGATTGAGAGTGAAAAAGAAATTCTTAAAGCAATTTCATGTAGTTGAAGTATAAGTTTAAAGAATAAATGTCATTTTCCAAAACCAAAATTGTCACGTAAAGATTAATATACTTTTGTTCACCTGTTTCGATAATTTTAAAGAACTGGCACTTACTGGTAAATACAGTAAGATGATCAATACCGATTTCAGTTTCTCATTTATAGCACAATGTATTATTATTATTATTATTATTATTATTAGCTCCTTCGTGGCTAAGCGGTTAGCGTACGCGCCTTTGGCGTGCGAGACCCGGGTTCAATTCCCGGCGGGAGCTCATGTGGTTCGGATTCCAGGTTAATCAGTAGGTCCACGTCTCATATAGCCTCGCTGCTGAACGGGACGTTAAACTCAAAATAAACTCAACTCAATTATTATTATTATTATTATTATTATTATCATTATTATTATTATTATTATTATTATTAAATATTCTGCCTTTCGGCAGGTCCTGGGACTAAACATTTTTTTTCAATTTTAGATTTAGACCTTTAAATGTTTCTTCCACGTTTTTCGATCTTTAGCTTCCTCTTTTAACTCCCAATATTTTCTTCTGTTTCTCAGATTTATCAATTGTGTTCTTCCTATTCCTCGCTTTCCTTCCATCTTTTCTTCTACGGCAGTGTGAAGAAGACAATTTCTTCGCAAGATGTGTCCAAACTATTTGGCCTTCCTACGAAGGATGATGGCTAGAAGTGTCCTCTTCTCTCCTATTCGTTTTAAAACATCTTCGTTTGTAGCTCTCTCTGTTCATTTTATCTTCTCCATCTTCCTCTAACACCACATTTCAAAGAGCTCTAAATATTTATTCTCTAACTTACGTAATGTCCTAGTCTCTGAACCATACAGTCCAATGCTCCAGATATAGCACTTGACCAATTTCTTCCTAAGTCCAATATTGAGCCTACTAGTTAAGAATGACTTTTTCCTGTTGGATGCTTCTTTAGCTACGGCAATTCTTGACCTGATCTCTTTGGTGCAGTAAGCACCTCTCGTCAAAATACTTCGCAGATACTTGAAATTCTCAATCTCTTCAAGTTTCTTTTGTTCTACTTTGACCCGTAAGGGTTTCCTCGTTATATTGTCATGACTTTCGACTTTTCGCTACTTTTCCAGTGTCAACTATTTTGTCAATCATCTTCTGTAGTCCTTCTTCGGTTCTAGCTATAATAACCGTATCATCTGCATCCCTGATCTTGTTAATGATCTGCTCTGCAATCTTGGAATCCCCAATTCCCATTAATGCTTCGTTCATTAAACATTCACGTTAAATGTCGAATAATTGTAGCGACATACTACATCCTTGTCTGATTCCTCTTCCGATCTCCACACTATTGGTTTCTCCTACATCCAAGCGCAACTTCACTCATTATCCTATGTACAAATTACTAATGAGTCGTCAATGTCACCACTTGACTCCGATTTCTTTAAGCCACATTTCCACTTTACATGGATCTTGTAGCTGTCATAAAAAAGACCTTGCTACCCGATCTTTCTATCTACTGTTCAGATTTTACAACTTCTTGTAAGCAAGAAAGATATCACTACCCATGCAGCACTGCAGTCTAGTGGACAAACAATTAACCTTCTCATTAAAGCGTGTATTTTGGCGCACTCCACCTCCCTGTTCAAAAGAATCCGTTGTTTCGAAAGTGGCGAAACAGGCTTTTCCTTTATGTTAGCGCGAGGGCGATAGCAGGTAACAAGCAAGACGTCCCAGAAAGTTAGACACTGTTCGACTCCTTGCAAGATGGGAAAAATGTTTTATGACTCTTTCAAGACTATGTGTACACGGTGAAATATGGTAGGGCTTCAAGATCTTTTTTATGACAGCTACAAGTTCTTCTAACGTGGCAACCCAACTTTAAGTACTTTCAGAAGTTTCGTGCAATTGACCCGGTCGAAAGCTTTCTGCCAGCCGATGAAGCGCAAGGGATTGACGAGATTGTACACGTGAATAGAGCTATTGTTTGTTAATTACTTTATTGCTTTGTGTACATCCATGTCAATGGGGCCGGACAGGCCCTGGGTAGGTCCCTGGAGGAGGAAGATTTATTATCTGGGCAATAGAAGGGATTGAGGTGGTTCTGGAAAGTGAATGACCTTTCTTTGTTGTTTGAAACAAGATTCTACACGATTTTTAATCGAAATTTTAAAAATTACAATTAAATTAAAATTAAAATATGTCTTAGATTATTCGAACTTCAGTATAGGTCTTGAAACGCGATCCCTAGCTCCATCAAGCTCTTTTCCCCTTAATTTAATTATAATCCTACTAAAATAGCACGTAACTGATCGAACAGTTTTATTTGACTTGTAATTTTAAAAATTGCTCGATGTTAAAATTCGAGTTTTTACTTTATTACTATTAGTTTTTACTTTATAGTGATCAACGTTAGAATCGGAAGTGGTTGATTTCTGCTATTTTCAGTTCGAACAGAAGGTTAAGAGTGAATGTGAGATCTTTTCTTAGAAAATTAAATCGATTCTTAAAAAATCACTATCTTTATTTCATAGATTTTGATCTATGTAGATCAATACTGAGACAGAAAGTTGTAGTAAATTTATATCACTTCCGATTTTAGTACAATGTTAAAGATGGAGATTAAAGGTCTCCTTCGGGGCGCTGGAACAATTGCAATAAACAATGTCTCGTTATATGTTACTGTTTTTGCTCTATAATAAGCAATGTTAATCCGAAAATGGCTAATTTCTACCTCTACCGATGGGTAAATCATCTTCATTAACGAACTTTACGAAATAATTATTTTAGCTATCGATCCCAGGAGACAGAATTCAATAATTCATTTGCATTTAGTAGCTCGCGTGTGAAGCAAAAGTCGTATAGGCGTACGAATTAATATTAACAATATTGTAAATCTTACTTGTGTGATCCTGATAAATCGACGTGTGTTTGTCATATTTGATTGTATTAGGTAGTAATTCTGTGGAACAGAACGTTGAAGTATTGAAAGTCTTTTCATCATGTTATATGAATAGTTTTCGTTATGTTGAGAAAGTGGTATCGGTATACCTTAATATTGAAAACAAGAAAACAAAGAAAACTATCCAAATACTGAAAACTATCGAAAAATCCCGACATTTCAAACTATCGATCGATACATCGAAATATCGCAAGTCCTACCCACGACCCTGTGCACCAAAGGTTCAAGTGCTAGCCAATAGGCTAGCGGGAAGAGCTGTACCCAAACTCACCAATTCGCCCCTCACGAGTTCGGAACTCACGCTCAGACAATCTCAACCTCAGGAAGTGAGCGTGAGGTCGAGTGAGCATGAGGTCAGATTAGTGAGGTAAGCGTGAGGTTAGAATGATGTTGTGAGCGTGAGATCAGATTGGTGATGGGAGCGTGAGGTCGAGTAAGCGTGAGGTCAGACTGGTGATGTGAGCGTGAATTCGAGTGAGCGTGAGGTCAGATTGGTGATGTGAGCGTGAGGTCAGACTAATGATGTGAGCGTGAGGTCAGACTGGTGAGGTGAGCGTGAGTTTGAGTGAGCGTGAGGTCAGACCGGTGAGTTGAACGTGAGGTCGAAATGAATTTGTGAGCGTGATGTCAAGTGAGTGTGAGGTGGAAATGAGTTTGTGAACGTGAGGTTGAGTGAGGCTAGGTTAAAGTGGTCACCTCTGGTCTACAGTACAATAATACTGGACAGCTCTTAATAATGAGGAGCAGGGGTAAATATTGTACAAGAAGGAAAAATGATTAGGCTTAAAACTAAAGTTGTATATATGGAAGCTAGAGTGTGATTATTATTATTGCTATTATAGTGAGCCAGAAATGAGTGTTTATATATCTTAAGGAGGGGGATGAAATTTAATAAATACTATTGATAACGTCTTCAAATACGTATAAAAGACTACATATCTACTGTATTTAATAAAAATCAAAGGGCAAGATTGTGATTACCTTGTTAACCCTATTCCAAGTATGTTGGTGGATGATATATTCTTAGAAGTTAAGTTTCACAAACATGCATATGATAATTCCAATCTCACAATCCTTACATTATCTCTGTTTATTCATCAGAGCTGTGATACACGTAATTAATTTGTAGTAAAGATTCTCAAAGAATAAGGATTTGATTTTACTAATGAATAAATAATATGGCATTCTGAGTTCAGCATGTTTCGTTTGTATATGACGATTTGATAATTGGATGGCAAGTATTACTGAAACTTTTTTATGCTATTCTTAGATGTTAACATCTGCGTCAGTGGTTATTTTTATGGCTTGTTTCAATAATTTTCAGGACCATTTTTAATTCGTATACCTGTCTATAATTATGATCTGCTTTAGCCATCCACATAATGATGTTCTTTGGAAAACAGTATACATCTTTGTTTAGCGGGATGGTACTCTGTTCTCGATGAGTAGTATGATCAACGTGTTTACTTAGTACTAGTACTACATGTCTTACCTTTTCCCCTTGCAAGGATTTACAGTGTGATCACCGAACCTAGCACCCAAAAAGAAAGTGTTTGTTACTATTAAGCATATCTTCTACTGTTCTGAAGCAGGCCTCCGGGTTCGAATCTTACCTTTTCATTTGCAATAATGGATCTTAAAAGTCACACCACCTTGAAATAAATATTTTTCATTTAAGTTGAGGTTGTTCTCTCTCACAAGAAAAGGACCTCCGAGATCAGTTTTAATTTTTTGCACCAAAACAAATAGATTGGTTTGTTTATTTTTGAGTTAATGTTCACGATAGTAATACTAACATAGGTGTTCTTATCAATATCCTTTAATGTATAGGTTATTACGAAATCAAATGATGTCTTAATATGGGTTTCAACTGTCCACATGATATACATATTCTTAGAATTTTGTATCTAATATTTGAAATAAATGTGCTAATTACTGTCTTAGGTACTTTCACAGAATTCTCAAACTTGCTCATGTTAAGTTTATAGGTTCACTAGTACTTTCGCTGTGACATCATCAAGTGTCTTAACTGAAGATATCGTGTAGTTAAACTTTTCACAAGTCGTCGTCTTTTGATGCCTAATATTTGCTGTGTCTTTGTTTTTGGTCTGGACACAATGATGAACCATTTCTTATGTGCAATCCTCCCTGGAATATTTAACCTTTTGCTTTCAATCTTTCCCGCAAACTAAGATATACAAATGCTCAAACGTAATTTTCCCGAGCTCTACAATCCAACGTGATTTCCTGTATCTTATAAACATACTCTACTTTGCCTGTCCGAATTTGTTTCATTCGATAGCCATAATTTTTTGGCCCCAATCCTATAAACATGTTAATTTCCTACCCTTCCGGAACTTGGTTAGCTAGTTAGTTCACCCAGTAAGGTCTGGTTGTAAGGTTGGACTTTCTATCACGACGCTCTACAACATAATACTTACTGTCTGTGCCGCACTATAATACGGCTTCAGGTCATGTTGATGTCAACAGTTCATAAAGTTTAAGCCTTACCCATGTCTTTATCATTTCGTCTCTAATCTTTCACATAAGAAGAGTTGAGGCCCTGAAAATTATAAAATTAGATTATTTGTGCTGTGAAAAATGTTAAAATTTGAAAAATTTCCAGGATTTATTCTCAATCAATGTCTTTGTGTGTGACAACAACATGCTTTTTCCCCGATGACTAGTACATTATGTACTTCGTACTGCGATGCTCATAAGTAGCCGTAAAGCTTTTCCGGTGTGTCAACAACCATCGATTGCAATAAATCTGTCCTTTCTCTTCATTTCTCATGCGATGGGTTGAGAAATAGCTTAGCTATGTATCTTAAACCATTGTTTTGATTTAGCTATATGCCTTCGTTGCACAAAATAATCTGCTATGTATTATTTTTCGTCTCCCTTGGCCTTACAGCAAGCAGGAAAAAACCTGCAGCTTCTTGCTTTATTTTGTGAAAAAAAACCTATTCAATTATAGTTCTCAGAACCAATTATTACGAATTCCCATTCATGACTTCGTTTTCTGTGAAAACTCAGTTTATTTATTATTATATCGTTTGTTGTGGGAGTGCGGTAAACTTGAGCATACAGTAATTGTTAGTGATGGCATCACATTGTCTGCAATTGTAGACATTTTCTTCCTAGACCGTTTAACACAAATACAAGTCTACTGTTACATGTATATATATGTCAAAATTAGTCTCTTTTGTATTTTCTTAGTTTGTGTATGCCTATTGTTTTTTTGTAAGAGTACTCATAACATCTAAAGAGTAATTTATTACATTAGTTTTATATTTATA
The DNA here is from genome assembly GCF_964235325.1 of Thermobia domestica. Classification (NCBI taxonomy): domain Eukaryota; kingdom Metazoa; phylum Arthropoda; class Insecta; order Zygentoma; family Lepismatidae; genus Thermobia; species Thermobia domestica. The sequence continues at coordinate 248,274,545 of NC_137463.1, forward strand.
TCAATACAAAATCTGTTTCCTTACATTATATCTTCATTAGGTTATATATGGTTAATATGCATCTTAAGTTATCGTAATCAATGAAGAAAAGTTCGTCATTCTGACGTGTCGAATTAAAAGTGAGGTCATTCTGATGGATCAAATTAAATATCTTACTGCACAATTTTTTGCGCATGGTTTGTGAGTATAAATTTTTGCGCATGGGTGTAGTTGTGCTAGTGCACTAAAGTGATTTATACGCTGTTAAGATGTTTAGTCAAAAGTCAGCCTTTCAGTTGATGCAAAGCAAAAATAAATAGACGTACCTAATGCTTTACATGTAAGAACATATTCTCTTTCTCATAATAAGCAAAGGAAAAGTGAGATTCAAACCAATCTTATCGCAAAGTAAGTGTGTAAATTCTAGGTATATTTCACCACATGAGAATATTTTCATCTTGAAAAACAAAAGAAAATTATCCTTGTACATCCAAATGATCCTGAAATTCCCGAAGAAGAAGGTGACGCATTTAAAATTATGTGTTCTACTCAAGACATAATACGCTATGCTGTGTATAGACGAAATTTCAGGTATTCATATGAAGTACCCTTTGAAGAGGAAGTAATCGATCAAAATACAATTTATAATGACGTTCTAATATTCAATGAACTGAAGTGTGAATGTACCCCTAATGAAGTAAGTGAACTTTGTGTAAAACAATTTTTAGAAAATCATAAACTTTCTGAACCTCTACTTTTTCAAAGTTCGTAGTGAGAACGACAGTGTTTCCAATTGTGTAACTGAACCTGATGAAGAATTAAATACTAGCGTGTGGAATTTCCTAATTAAAAATCAATACTAGACCAAATATTAAAACAGTATCTGAAAACATGTAAAATATATAAGTGTGAATTTTATATCTTATAAACAAATTTAACTATACATATCAAGAGATTACATTTAATGATTACCATCTTTCTGATTTAAGAGAAGCGTATCTTGAGCAGGAAAAATATGTCTCAACAATCATCAGTGTGAGCATGAAGGTGTTTCCCTTAATACATATGAACATTGTGAATATCAGTGTACTTCTTTTCCTGTAAATGAAGAATGTATGTTACTAAGTATTGAAAGATGAAAGCCACAGCGTGAACGTTTATATTATGGATGTTTTGAAAATCGCAGTATTTTAGATGAACATGAATGCATTACTTTAGACTGTGATATACTATGCTATAACACGTGGCGTGCTATGGTTAATATACAAATCTTTGATTACTTATATGAAGAATTTGCAACACTACATAGTGATATTGAAATTGATGATTGGATAGTTACATATGAATCATATAACATATTGTGAAGCAGGGAGCATAATCAATTAATTACGGAGTTATTCTTACAAAAGAATTTACAATATAATATGCATTTTTAAAAGTTGTAAATAATAATAATAATGGAAAATAAAAACTTCTGTAAATCAATTAGAGAACAATGTGTTTAAGTTAACGAAAAAATGATAAAAGACTTTCAGCATTAAATTGACAAACATGTAATAATACATACGATATAATAAATATTGAAGGTATTAAACAATAGTTTAAGGAATATCGTATTAAAATTTGTAAATAAAATTTTTAATACTTTATATATTACTTGTTTTTATTATTTCCTTTCAGGACTTAAAATTTTCTTATGTATAAATATAATTTACAATATCGTACTTGAAAAAGAAGAATTACTTCTTGCAACAAAACTTTAACTTGTGTGTGTATGTGACAAATGACTTTCTACATTTTAAAATGTAAGTATATTTTAATGTTTGATAACTGATCGTTTTTTCTTTCTTTTAAAAATTCACTTCATCAGAAGATCATCTTCTTTTTCTTAATTTTTTCATTGAGTTCTGGAATAACTTAGTTGTCCAAATTGAGTTTGATCCGTCAAATAATTGTTACACAAACTCTGCTATCTTTTCTTAATTTTATTCACTCAGTTCTGGAAGAACTTCGTTGTCAAAATTCAATGTGATCCGTCAAATAATTGTTACACAAACTCTGAGCAACATGGTTGCGAAAATATTAAAATTGTGAACTTTCAAAATTCGTTTTCAAATATAAAAAATAAAGTAGTTGTCGGATACTAGTGGATATTGTGAACTTTAAAATAATTCATTGTAGTAGTAGTAGCAGCAGTAGTAGTAAAAAATTTCAAGACCCATCAAACCTAAATAATTCAAAGTAGTAGTAGTAAATACACACCAATTATCAAACTTGTAGAAAGGAAGAAATAAAATCGTGTACCATAAGTTTAAGAGTATAAAAAATAAAGTTATATATGATAAGTTTCGCCTTGTAAAATACCAATGTTACCTTTTTTCAGGAATTTTTTATTATTAAATAAAATCAGAAATACAATTTCTATATATATTTATTTACATTTAACAAACAAGTATACAAACATAAAATAATAATAATCAGCATAATATGTATATACAAGTATAAAAAAAATATTCATAATATGTACATATAAAGATAAGAAAGAAACAAAACATAAGCCAAAATAATATATACACATGAGATCGGAAAATTATACATTAATATGTTTGTCCTTTGCTAATAGGATATCTACTAAATCATGTAGATAACCAGGGTTTCTTATTAACTTGTACTATTTTTCATCAAATACATTTCTATTAATATTTTTGTGTGTTTCCACAAATATATCAAACAGTTCATTTTTCACATTGTCTTTTACAATAATGGACCATGCCTCAGTTTCCAGAGTTTCAATGTCTACATAAATACACCTATATGACATTTGCAGCACGGACTCAGACAGTAAAACGTTATTAGGATTCCATTCGTTAATGCAATTTTGAATGCAGTTTTCATTTACAGAGTCCCATGAACAGTCACACTTTTTTCATTCGAGTTCACTGACAAATTCAAATAGTATTTTTGCGTTGTAGCTAGGAAGTCCATTAGAAAATGTCCTGGGAAAAGTATTGCTTCTGGTGAAGCTGGTTTAATTTCATCCAGCTCCTCAAATAGTTGAAGAATTTCTTCTTCTTCATAAACTTCACTAAATAGATCCGGAAATTATGGTCTTTCCAGGAAGCTCCATCTCCTTGTGGGAAATTTTACTATTGCTGGAACCACCGTTTTAAGTTGAACCGCTGCTTCTACGGATCTTTAACTGGAACCACTGCTTCAACTGTACATTTAACTGGAACCACAGCTTCAGCTTGACATTTAACTGGAACCACTGCTTCAACTGGACCTTTAACTGGACCCACCGCGTTTGCAGGACTATTTACTGCAGCCACTAATTTAACTGGACCTTAAACTGGAACCACTGCGTTTGCAGGACAATTTAATGCAGCCACTACTTCAACTGCACCTTTAGCTGGAACCACTGCGTTTGCTGGACAATCTACCGATAATAATGATGGTGATCGTGATGATACTCCTGGTGATCCTACTGCTGATATCGGGATTAATACTGGTTCTTCTCTTAAATCTATAATATCTGTATCTATAATAACATCTGGAGATGCTGGTGAAAAATACGTATCTTCTTTTATAATAAGGTCGGGAGAATACCTGAAGCCTTAACCTTTTTCTCCTTTGGAGATTCGAGAAAGTCAAACGAAGAATCCCAGTCGATTTCAGAGCAAAATGCTATTTAACGTTGTGTTTGACTGAAAAACTCCATGATGATTCTATGCTCATCTTCTCTTCAAAGCCCATAATAAGAAGAAAATTTTACCAACGGCGTCATAGCACGTGATACTTTAAAAACACATTTTTCAAACGGATCCCTATTACTACATTTCAAATATTATTTCAAAACAAACAACTTTCACTTTCCCAATTCTCTATACAGTTTTCATACCTATAGGGTATATGGAAAATCATATATCATGTCATGTGTTATTCACGTGATCAAGAGCATTCACTTCTTTTCGGAAAACAATATCATACCATCATGTTCTGGTCATTCATATCTTCTCAAAAAAAATCATGCTATTCTATTACAAGAATATTCCTTCATTGATGTAATTCAGGTAATCATACCATATACCGTTCTTTCACATCTTCTACCAGAACAACATTTCATTAATAATGTTATTCACGTGATCATTTAAATGTCCGCAATTTGCAAATAAATTGTTTACATATTTTCAAATGAAATCTATGTTATTTCATTCCACCATTAATGTTATTCGTTTACAAATAAGTTATTTACAAGTAATATTCTATTAACAAATTGTTTTACAATATAAAACACATTTTCTATTCCAAGGTAGTATTCTCTGTCTAGCCTTCGTAATGTCATATTTCTTTTTTATTCTGTGACGTTAAACTCGTTTTTTATTCCCCACCAGTATTCTTTAATGTCTACTCATCGTGCTCCAAACTTTTTTGCTACTGCGTTGTCGGTATACTGTAATGTTCAACTTGTTTTATTCCCCGTCAGTATTCTTTAATGTCTACCATGCGTGACGCCAAAGTTCTTTTCTATTACGTTGTCGGTATTCTCTGATGTTAAACTTCTTTTTTATCCCTCGCCGGTATTCTCTCATGCCTACCCACTGTGGCGTGAAACTTCTTTTCTATTACATCGGCGGTATTCTGCGATGTCACGTATGATTAAGTTCATTACCATACATAACCAACTTATACTTCCATATAACCATCCATCCAGTTTCCAAAAGCCCGTGATAACTTTAGTTAGTCTCCTGACTTCGGCCAGGAAGGACGTATGAAGACCATGTTCTGTATACACTATATGAACCAGCATCAAGCATATGAACCATAAAATGAAATGAATCAATAAAGAAATAAATATGCCACCTCACAAGTTCGCGCATTTTAGTATGATCACATTCACTGAGTGTTCCAAAGAATAAATGAATAAAGAAATGTTCATTCCTTCCCTAACCTGTATTCGATACCCATTCTTTTTTATTCGTACGAAACGTAGTTTCTAATACCATAGCTAAGCACTTTGCAGCCTTTCACATAGGATTCCCGGGTACGATTCCTATTAGTTTATTCGTACGAAACATAGTTTCTAATGCCACTCAATGTGGGAGTCTCCTCCATAGTTAAGCATTTACTGTGCAGGGCTTTCACATAGTGATCCTAGGAGGATAGCACCTTAATAATTAATTTTTAAAATGTTCACACGTAGTGTGCTGAATTTGCAAAAGCAAATGATCCAATTTAAAATAAATAATACGAATAAAATAACACCTTCAGGACCTATAGGGGGTCATTTTTTACATTTGAGATCCAGGACTACAGGGATCATAAGAATGAAGTTTTATACAGTACCTAGAATCGAACTTGGAAAGTCAGGGAACAAATAGCTTTTTAAAACGTTCGCACATAGTGTTCGAATAATCATTACGAGGGATTAAAAATTACAAGGGATTAAAAATATAGAGAGTCATAAAACCATTGGAGGGGTCCTGGACCATTTCGGAGGCCAGGGGCCATTTTCGAGGCATGGACCACGCTCCTAATGACGTCAAAGGTCAATAACATCTCCCAATGTCATTCGCATCCTAAATGTCATTCACACATTTTAGAAATTAAGATCTACTTTCCCCATGTAGCAATTAACAAGACAACGCTTTCTATAGTTTATCTACTTATTTTTGCAAAAGGCAGCTTTCTTTTACGGTGTAGAAAATAACATAGTCTTACTGTTGGTTCTGTTATTTATTATTATTTTATGAACGAAGTTCCAGATTTAGCGAAAAGAGCATTTATACTCAAGTAGAACATGAGGAACAAGGAAAAGCAAAAGTTTGGAAGTCAGGAGAAAGTCGAATTATACACTAAAATTATCATTCTGGCTTTCACTTGGGGAGGCGCATAGTGGACTGAAATACCAAAGCTGGTCAAGATATAAAAACGTTGTTTAGTTTGAATGATGTTATGAATATATAGGTATTCGAGGTCGCTAATAGCGATTGTGATGTCTAAAATCAAAAATTCAAAATGGCGGAGTTAATATGGCAGGCAAATTGTTTAAAAATTATCCCAAGAAGCTAAAAAAAATAGTTTCGTCATATTTTTGAAGTCATTGATAACGATTATCAAGTCAGTCAACATTCAAAATGGCTACGAAGTATACTGTAATCTAATAAAATAACTTGTATTTATTATTGGTATAGTATCAAATTACTAACAAGTGTTAAAAATTGGTATTCTGGAAAACGTGTTAAATTTAGCAAAGGCAACTTTAGTCCCCTTTCTTGTGTTAATTCCATTAGCTTATAGTACTACGGATGTCGTAAAATTAATGTCGATACAATTATGCTGAACTCATAACAGTTTTTCCGCATTTATCTACTTTTTTCTTTAGTTTTCGTCACTGTAATGGTAATTTGTGATAACTCAAATTGTTTCCTAGCTTAAACTATTTAAATGTCAATTTTACATACCTTCGTCTATTTTATCCATTTTGAAAGTCCCAGAAATATTGACAATTAACAAGGTAATAATACTTAAATCAAAGTGTTTCTTTTCTTTGCTTTCTTTCGTTTCCTACGTTTACGTTCAGTACATTCGAACCGGTCAAACGGTATTTTTAAAATGATTGTTGCTTCGCAGATATGACTAAGGACGGATATTTTAACGACATTTGATACTACAAACATTCTACTATAAGACCCAAGACCTAACAATTCTCAAATTTTGTTTTATCTTTTTAACTTTGACCAGCTTTTTGGGAATTCAGCCCACTGTGAGCCACAGTAACCATGTTGGTATTTTGGGATCTGCGGAATGCAAAACACTTGTGCTTACTCACATTTTTGTTTACAAGCCAGAAGGAGTATGCTTTCTTGTCTTTTCCCGTAAATTTTGCATCATGGATTTGCTAGCCCTGCAGTTCAGATTACAACAGAAATGGGGATGAATCGGGATTTGAGCTAATAACCCTATCCTAAGATTTTGTTCAACAAACTATCTGATTTACTCGTGGCCTGGATTGCATAAATGAAATGAAATCCAACACTTTGGGGAGAAATCAGACTGTGATGCTAAATGTAAAAGTGGGTGAAAGAAGAGTTAAGCAATAGAAAGGTTATTATAACACAGTACTCCATTTTACGGAGATGTTGATCTTACGTCATTTTCTCTCCAACGACCTGGCAATCGGTCGGTGATGACGGCAGTGTGGACGGAAGTCTTGCAATCGCTCTTTACAAACCCAAGACCATGAACAAATATCAAAAACTGTTCGGGGTGTCGAAAGCATGCTCGACGAGGTACCACCATGAACCAGCTTTCATTCCAACATCGTACAGCCAACGAAGCCTTACAGGAAACGCTTCTACGTCGATGAACTTTGTTGGCTTTCCAATTTAAGCAAAAGACTGGGAAGGTGAATTCGCTCAGCAGAATGGATAACTTCACAACACAAAAATCAGGCGGTCAGTCCCCCATGTCTGACTGTATTCCTATGTTTTGTTATTGGTGGTTGGTGAATATTTCTTGATTCATTGATACTCGTGACGTAGACTCGGAGGGTAATGTGTAAGAAGAAAACGTGTGATCAAAGGAGTGCGAAATGACAAGCTACCAATCTGCTGTTTTATTTCCGAAGATTCTTACAATGTTGAATTTTAAAGAAATTCTTCTATGTCGGAAGAATAGAAATACTCGGTGTTTATTTAGATTTTTAAAAAAATTACATACAAACTATCATCAAAATAAAAGTTTTAATATCTTCTTCTATCCTTTCTTCACATAAGTATTATCTCGTCTCGATTCTAGAAGGATTCTTTCTTGTATCGTCTCTATTCTCGAAAAAATGTTTTCTCGTCTTGTGTCTTTTTTCTTGCAAGTGATTTTGGTTGAATTTCCAGTTACTAATAGGAAATTCAAATGCTATGTTGGGATAACAGTTGAACAATTAGCATTGATGAAACAAATATCTATCATACAAATTCTTTAATCAGTGCAAACGAACATAAAAGTAATTTACAGCAGTCAAAATGCATGAAATTTCTCTCTCGCGAGCGATACTACCAGCTGCTCATATATTCTCACTATGTTCGTCTCAATTTCTCCATATCTTTTCCTTTTTTCTTTTTTTCTTTTTTGCATATAATCCAATACTAACAGACATTATAATATTGAAAAGTATATCTTTAATACAATATCTATAACAATACTTAAAAAATACACTGACTTGAGCAAAAAGTATTATAACATATTGTGATGTAAACTAAAAGTATTACAAATCGCTATGAAGTGAAATAATTGTATTGCAAAATGCTATAAAGTGAATTAATACTCATACGAGATAATATGAAGTAAATTTACAGTATTACAAAACACTATTGAGCTAACTAATCGTATAACAAAATACTAAGAAATGAACTAATAGTGTTTCAAGATACTATTAAGTACACTAGCCTTTTATAAAGTGAACTAATATCATTACATTGCAATAAAGTATGAACTGAACTAATAGTATTACAAAATATTATGAAGTGAACTACCCATATTGAATTGCTAAATATTATTAAGTGAATTAATTATATTTAAAATAATATGAAGTGAATTAACAATATTGCTCAATAGAATGAAATGAATGAATAGTGTTGCAATATATTGTGAAGTAACAAATGCATGAAATTAATTAGTAGTATCACAAAATACTATGAATAGAACTCACATTATTAGAAAATATAACAAAATATGAAGTGAATCAATTATCAAAATATGAAGTGAATTCAATGCATTATAAGATACTATGATGTGAACCAACAGTACCAAAAATGTTACAAAGTAATATAATTCGGTATCCCTCAGTCCGGAATATCCGATGGACCGACACCTGCATGGTGGCTTTTTTATCCAATTTATTGCAGGCCTACAACAGTGCAGTACTTCTGTATCAGTTTGTGTTTTTAAAAAAATATAGAATTAAAATTATGTCTTCGTTGTATTAGAGTTATAATGATAATCCTACTGTTCCTGGTAAACAGCATTTACTGCCAAACACCATGTTGTAGCTGTATTCAGTCTACATCTTAGCGTTTAGAAATTTCAGGAGGCATCGCCAGATAATGCCGGATTATCGGAAGTCTACTGTACTATTATAAAATACTATTAAGTGAGTGTAGAAATGAATCTCAATGATTCTCTCTATTGATATTGTTCTATTATTACTTCATATTTACGTCCTTGTATGTGTTGTCACATAATGAGCGGCATTCAGAGAGAATTAGTTAATCTAGTGTTAGTCACGCCATTAGTTAATGTCGTATTAGCTCTTTACTAAGGAGGGTGTACTTTTTTATTATTCAGAGTCTCCTTGGAGTTTAGCTAATAAGTTGATTTGGGTATAATTAAGTAATAGACCCCTATACCTTTAGTGAGAAAAATAAATGTGACGAATACGGAAATTTAGACGTACACATGCGTAGGTCGGTAAAAATGAAGTACAGTATATGAAATACGAAATTCGAAATTCTTTCTTTGTGGATTGACATCACAACATTTTGAGACACAAAAATAATTTTAGTTATTATTTAAAAGTTTTTGAAACTTTATAGTAAACTCATGATGTGCCTATCATAGTCTGGGTTCTGGTTGCCCTCCCCCTGTTTTTACCTTCTAGATCCGCCACTGGTTACGAAATCGAATTATAATTAACGCATTCATTTCTGGGAGGAATAAGTAGAAGTCAATTAGTACTAGAGACAATAGAAGGATTATGTTGTAATTATAAGGGAAGATAATTTATCGATCAGTTGTGTGTATCCCTTTGAAAACTGGAAATTTTTCACTCATTTCTCACTGTTTACTTTAAGAAACAGTTCTGCTACTGTAGAGGTTTCAGATTAATAGCTATCTCATATTTAACTCACCAGATGAAATGAAAGGAAATATAGAAAGATAATTAATGGCCTTTGTATTCTAATAACCTAAGTTTGTGGCAAAACTAGTATACCCTCTGCTCTAAATTAATTAGTCACGTGTGATTAACTTAGTCAACAACTACGTGTAATCAGAGATTCTGAATACACTTCTTATAACCATGCGTTAGTAAAACTCTTGGTATGCCGTTAATCGTTCGTCAAAACGACATATCATAAAGCCCAATAAGTTTAAACAGTTCAGAAACCAGTGCTTATAGACTACGTGGAGGAGGTCGTTCCTTGGTTTTCAAAACTGGTGTGTAGGATTTTGTTGCATATAACCATTTCTATTCATTAGTAAACAAGAATTACCCAGTATACTGTGTAAAGGTTAAGACGGAATGTTCAATCTTTGCTTTTTAAGAACGAAATACTCTTTGTCGAATTAAATCATTTATACTCTTCAATGAAGCGGGATTATCTATTATACAAGGGTTATGACATCCTATTATACGACATATCGAAATTTGAATGCATTTCAGCTGTTAAAATTCCACTTTAACTGTTTCCTTTTGCCTGTCGTGCCATCCCTGCACAAAGTTTAGCATTTACTTCCACCGCTGTTTCCAATCTTATTAGAAAAATTAATGAACATTTTAAAATTTATGAGCTAAAATTAGAAGTTAATACTATGAAAAAATAACCAAATTAATTAATAATTAATGTTGGAAAAAAGTAACGGTTAAAATTAAAATTAACGTTTGTGTCTTAATTTGCACTAATAATCATAGCATATACAATTGCTTATTGCATTTTTGCGTTGCGTTGTAGTAGGCTAAGTTTGCGAAGGGTAAAACGGAATGAGGTCCGGATAGACAAGATTTTCTGTGTTATTTAATTGAACGCGATGCGTTTAGTGTAAACCCATATGGTTCCAGTCATACGAAATCTTGTAATGATTTGGTAGTCTATATTAGCAATATAGCAAGGTACCTAATTTATGTTCTTTCTATTTCCTTTAACCGAGACCATCCATTCACAACATTCTCCACACATATTTATCAAAGATGTCGCTACTAAACTCACTAGAATCTTCAACCCGTATCAAACTTCTTTAAATTTGCGAATCGCAACACAACACCAATAATGCTATTAATAATTGTAATTGCAATACTGATTATCGAAAACTAAACGTATATTTTGTGTTATGGTGACGAAAACAGGCACAGAATAAGGTAGGTTGCCATATTTTAAAATTAGAAAAGCGGTGAATTCTAAACTGTAAGTATTGATGTAAATTTGTGTATTACAAATACTGACCTGAGATCCTTCGTACTTTTCTAACAAAATTAAAGTAAAACAGATTTAGATTTTGTCTTTAAAATGTTTTATTAAGTTCAAGAAATGTGAGTCTCGAATTGTAAAGTAATTACTATAGTAAGATACCTGATATTGTAAGGATATCCGTAAGGCAAGTTGAAAAGAAAAAGCCATATATGGCAGATCTTGCTCATACGATTTTCTCTTTAAGATACACAAAATAATTTATAAGAAATCATGAAGTCATAATATGGACGGTGTTATGCATCAATTGACCAAGCGCCATTTTCCGAGTTTCGAGAGTTTTACATCAGTCTGTAGGAGACAATGTAAATAATGTAAAGAGAGTGTTGGAAATCCTACTATTTGTTTAAATGTTCAGGAAAAGCTATTCGACCAAGCACAAAAAACGAGATCGTAATGGTAACATGTTTTTGTTTCCTTCAATATCTCAAAACCATGTTTTGGCGCTTGGTCAATTGATGCATAACACCATCCAATTCAAGTATGTCTGTCACAACATCCACAAACGAATATTTATTCGTATAAAACCACCAGTAAATTACATTAAAAACACATGAACTACACAAAGAAAGCCATTGTGCATTAGAGCAAATCTCTTATTAGCAAAAGGCTCTGCTCACACGCATTGGACAAATAGCTCACAGCTTGAGCCTGCGCGCAAGTCCAAATTTAATTCAATCGCGATTGAGATTGACACAGAGATGTAGCGTTTTATGTTGAATATAACAACACTTTATCAACAAAGTTGTCTTAGATTTCTCCAATCCCATAAAGCGGGTGGTTTTTCGTGATTAAGAGATGATTAAGCGGGGGACGAATATAGGACATGAAAATCGGGTGGTACCCGCTAAAATCGGGTAATATGACAACCCTAGAGTAAGGTCATATATTAGATTAGATTAAATATTACAGTTGCCCAAAGCATGCAGATTAAGAATATGGGCGCCATTTTTATTATTTATTACTATTTGTAATTGTTTCACACAGCTACACTTATGAAGATAAAATATAGTTCTTGCATATTGAGCAGAAATACTGCGGAGGAGAATAATTGGCCTGTTCCATATGCACTCATACATTTTAAGCATCGTATAGCATTTTTTAAAGTTTCAAACTGGTAACTCTGCACTTGTAAATGTAAAATACACATTCAATGTATCAGGTACAGCTTGGCAGCTTACACTGAGAAAAAAAAATGTAGGTGGTGTACTTAAAAATGTAGTTAAAATGTGTAAATGATGTAGTTTTTGGACTTAACGTACAGCAGACGTACAACTGAAAACTCATGTTTTATAATAATTTCCGTATAGGTGTTCCATTTATACGTACTTAATCTATGCGGGTCTCACATACAAATGAACGTATATAACATATAGCTGAGGAATGTAACATAAGTATATGCTTGAGTTATACGGAAAACTGTTAAATGTCAGACATCGTGCAACGGCATGATGTAACATCTAAGGGCAGTGCGTATGTAGCATACGGATAACGTATGCTCCATACTAATTTCTGTAGTAAACAAGAGGATTCCGTATATTTGTACAATATACCGCTGTCCGGAGAACAGTTTTTTTCAGTGTACATAAATAAGTTCGATATATATATTTTATCCTTTACGAATTAACAGATTTTACCGGTATTTTTTTAAAAAATGGCGTCCATATTCTTAATTTGCACCGAAACATCCTTATAGATAATTGCCGCTCATATTTTTCAGTAGAAAGTTGTTGAGAGTCTATTCTGTTACAAAAAGAGATCCTGTCTTATTTTTAATTGTCTTGAATATCGTCGTTGTCTCTTCATATTGCCTTTTTCTTCTGCCAACACTTCTTGAACGGTTGTCTGTACCATTCAAATTCCTTTTCCTGCTAAAGACCTGGATTTAGCTCTTAATTTCTGCGTCGCCAGCTGCCTGTCCCAGATGGTACTGTTCGCGTTCTTTCAACTTTTGGCTTAACCGTATATTTTATATTTTCTTTCCTTATTTTAATCCTCCATGCCACTGGGTCATCAACAGCATTAATTTCCGGATAAAGTTCTTCAATGAACCGAAGTGTTTCAGTTAAATACTGTCGATTGTTTCCATTGTAATCCTTTAAGGTAATTCTAATCTCATCATAGACAACTTGTAGTAGGTTGACATTTTTTATGTGATATAGTTCATAAATAGTTCCAAACGTCTGGAAGTACATTCGAAGAAAACAATAAGTAGGGCTTAATATTATTTTGTGATACAGTATATCAACATTTGTTAATCTACCTGTATTAGTTGCTGCCCTAACAACATTTGTGACTTCATAATTCTTTTGCTTTGTGAGCTATGTACTTTCGCTGACCTGTCAACAATGTGTCTTTAGCGATAATTTTCTTCTTAAAAGTGGTTCCCAACCTAGGAAGTGGGTCTCCATAGAGACGTGGAAAGCGAGCAAGGGAGCATAATCTGCAAGCTGACCCAGGGGTGAGCTCACCAGTGTTGCATAAGCACAGTGAGAGAGGAAACAGAATTTTTGGTCGTCTTCCCCGCACCGCCCCTCAACCCAGAACACCATCCTGGATCCTCCCCTGCTACTGACAGAAATAAACCGTGAAATTATGAATGAAACACCATTTCTAATGACCAATTATATTTTAACTTCAAACACGCTTGAGCATTTCTATTTCTAGTGTGTCCTAGGAAAATATGTGAAACATGCATCGGCTTCACCCCCGCAGGCCGGTAGCCAGCACAAAAACGTAGGGGGGTCGGCTGAAGTTAAGGTGTTCCCCGATCCAACCATATTATAGTTCATCACCATATTATAGTTAATTTGCAAACCCACCGTGAAAATTTTAGGGGGACAGCAAAAATTCAGGGGGCCGGCCCCTAGATCATCCCTGGATACGGGTATACACCCCAGCCAACCCTCTTCCGGATGCACCCTCCCCTTTGTTTTGGAGAAAGATCTGAATGACATCGGCTGTGTTGCCAATTTGCCAACAATCTCAGCTGTTGACCATAGGTTTCACTCTTCTCCAGTAGTTCAATTATTTCGATAAGTAGGCCGCAACTTCTTAGTGGATCGCAGACATATTGTTGGTAGGTCATCGTCAAAGCGGTTTCTAATAAGATTTATATTGTTGTTCTTATTTACAAATAAATAAATAAATAAAATAAAGGGGTCACATTGTTCAAAAGGTTGAAAACTAATGTTCTAGTTAGCATATACATATCTCGGATCTGATATTCTTCCAACATTATGTGACTGGATAGTTACAGCATTAAGATTTACCATCATTTGAACGACCCAATCAACTTACAAAAAAAGGTAATAGTACTATAGTGGGACCATTTTTGACACACATAAATATAAATAAATGTCGATATTTTTGACATTGCAGCAGTTTTTAATGCTATATAATAATTATATTCACGGGCGGTCGACAGTTTGAATTAAATACATATCTCTCCGCACATATGTAATGAAACATTTTCTTTATTTGAATATATGCAGTTTGAATTATTTGTGATATGTAAATGACACACATAAGAGAAACATAATATATGCAGCTATGAATTACGAAACGAACGGACGCTTTATATACAAAGAGAATGTGACGTATAATGAATGTTTTCCGCTTTAAGAAATGCTAATTTGTCAAGAAAGATATAACTTGCTTTTAGAAATAAAATATTCAGATCACACACGTATAACAAGTTAAAATATTTTTGTTTCGTTTATATGCATGACATTGAGCACTGCAGCAGTTGTTGGAAGGTGTAAGAATATTCTGGAATTTTGGTCGTTGGAATGGGGGAAAGAAGATCCTCGAATTTTCGAGATTTCTTTCAAGGTTATAAGAGTTATATAAATACCGACTCATTTGCTGGTAGGTACTAACTTCGCAGTATTTTCATTTTGGTTTTTATACTTGTTCATTTTTCTTTTTATATGGGAAGTAACATTGTAAACGAAATACTTGTAAAACACTCGTAATTGTCGAGAGTATAAGGGAAAGAAATTGTTTGTTTTACCAGGAATTGATTTCAGATTTTCCGACATTGAAAACCATATTATTCGGTGTTCTTATATAGAACTATAAATTAACTAAGGTATATTCTAATGTAATATGTAGGCTACAAGGAATCTAGATTGTTTATTGAACCGGGAATCGAACGAGGATTCTCCCACTTGGAAAACCGTACGCTAAACATTTTGTCTGCATTGTGAACTTGTTACTTATATGTAACTATAAATGGTATAATCATTACTGTGTAACAACAATCTTATATTGAACAGGAAGTCACGACACTCACCAGGAATCGAACGGGAGACTCTTGCATGGAAATTTTGTGGACTAAACATTATGCTCAGCAGACTATGTAACTTATATGTAGCTATAAATTGTGTAAGACGTAAAAGGTATTTATAAAGAATATGTTAAGAAGGAAGTTACATTGAACAGGAAGGCATGACACAACCGGGAATCGAGGAAGGGATGTTTCACAAGGAAAACTGTACGCTTATTTTTTAATGCTCGCACTGTGGACTTGTTAGTTATATGTAAATATAAATGACATAAACATTTACTGCGTAAGAACAAACTTATATTGAACAGGGGTTAACAGGTTTACCGGGAATCGAAGCAGGGCTCTTCCACATGGAAAATGAACGCACCTTTATTGCTTGGTGTGCTTTTTACTTATATATAATGGTATAAACTTTATTGTGTAACAACAAGCTTATATTGGACAGTAACTGAGCAGACTCACCGGGAATAAAACCAATCGTTTTTCTCGTGGAAAACCGTACCTTAATTCTTTATATGCTTGCACTGTGGACTTTTCAGTTAAGTGTAAGAACAAACTTATATTGAACAGGAAGTTAGCAAAATCAACGCAGGAAGCGAATTTGTGTCCTTCATATGCAAAGATAATGCATTACATATATCGTTGGGAACGTTAGTGTTACTATCAATATTTCTTTTATGATTTTTATAATGTGAAAAGTCGTAATACGGTAAATAACTCTTTGACTTTTTTGATTTTTCTTTTCTAGGTCATGAAGCAAACAGAAACAGTTGTAATAAATAGAAACAATGGAGAACAAAACCTATTTTCGTGAATTTTTCGTTGCTGACATATAGCGGAAGTTTTTAGCTTAAACGAGTTATAGATTGGTTTTAAAATGTGGATTTACTAAAACCTTTGAATCTTAGTTGTATGAAATATTGAAATATTAGATAATGTCCGGATATTGATATTGAATATTGAAATATCAATGTAAAAGTTATTATGTTTTACATCCAACGAATATACTGGCTAGGTTAAAGCAGTCGGTTAAACAAGGTACGCATTTATAAATTACTAAAATGAAGAAAGTAAGAGAAAACGAAAAAACTCTGAGGAAACCCACGTACACGATGTTTGTTTACCACAAAGCTCACTTGGCGCGAGCTGGGATCGAACCAAAGACCTTATGCACCAGAGGTGAACGCTGTACCGCGTATCCATCACAGACGTTTGGTGAGGAGGGATGAATAAAGTACGCATTTATAATTTGGTGGAGCGAGATTGTAGGAGGAAACGGGAGAACTCCAGGCACAATGTTTTAATCTAGAAATACACTCTGAATGAGCGAAAGCATATTGTTTCAGAAGTGACTTATTTTCAAGATGGGCGGTATATAATGTTTATGAATGAGGAAAGAAACTTACTGTAGTAGTTAATGGAGAATTATCCTCTTTGAAACTTCATACAAAGCTAAATTTTTACTTAACTTCATACACACTAGTAAAGGAAAGTTCATGTATCGCTAATTTTGATACCAACAGATAGTTCTAGACAGTAAAGTATGTGATCTTATGTTTCGTTGAAATGGTGTTGTCCACCCCCAGGAATTCTTCTCCATCACAAATTCAAATGTTAGAAGATTTAACCATTTAAGAGCATTTTACAAATACTACCTGGTTCACTTTTCCAGTTTTAGCTGCCGGGATAAGCATACAAAGTCATCATCTGACAAAAATAATCGTTGTATTTGGTGTTCAATCTCAACCACGAACAGTCTCAGCTTGAGTACAGAGGGTGAGCTCCTTAATTCTTTTGAACGGTGGGGAGTTTCCAAGTACAATTCACCTCAGCATATTCTTATTTTCTTCATTGTGTTTAAAAATTTAATTAAAAAATCTGATGTGGAAGACAGCGAAATAACAATTATTCCGACAAATCTTATACACCCATTTAACAGCCTTAAAATTTAAATGCAAGTGTAAAAAGTTGTGATATTAAAACTGTGGTCCGTAAACCATTTGTAGTTCTTGAATTCTATCCTTCTGGTCCTCTTAAACATTAGTCCAAAAAGAACAAAATAAAATTCAAGTGATCTGTATACCACATACAATACTATAAATATCAAACAGTTATTGACACTTCTGTAGTATTATAAATATTGTTCAATACCTTCAAAATCGTTCACCTTTGGCGCGTAATGAGTCCATGGTTCGATCTTAGCCTGCCAAGTGGTTATTATGATTATGCTCAGAGCTTGAAAGAAATCAAAATAAAATGCTTATTTACCAGTTGCACTAATTCAATTTCTCAAAAGATCGACAACAGATATTTCAAAGATAAAATTTATATTGATAGTCACATATTATTAAATGATTGCAAAGACACGGTTTTTACTCGTAATACAAAGAAACAAACTACATGGAAGTTCGTCGAGACAGTAATACTGCAAATTATGGATGCGTTAAATATAAAATAATACTTTTCGGCAAAGTGGATAACAAACACACTTTGAACAGATTGAATCTAGTCTAACCAAATGTAGTGTCAGAAAACAATTCAACAAACATACAGGTCTTTTTCGGTTTAATGGAAACACCTTGACTTCGAAGTACATCAAATGTCAGGGTTGAACATGTTCAGTCAGTAAAAGTTTCCCCCGGGCTTATGTGGGTGTTGTGTATTAGAAGAATTCTTGTCCTATGTAAGGAGCAGTAGACGATAGTTTGCAAGCTAAAATAGGTAAATTCTATTTTCAAAAAAAGCAAATGTGTTGAAGGTTATAATGGTTTAAAAGTTCACAACAAAACCACATCAACGAAGAGAAAGAGTGGTCAAAAAACCAACAGTAAAAAGTCATGCTAACCACTTAAGGCTAATTGTCACTACATCCAGCCTGCAGTCTTATTTCAAAGTCTTCTTTATTTATAGTAGACTACCTTACAAGAATACGATTTGCGTTATCTCCGTCCGACAATAAGACATGGCATCGGCACTGTAATGTTGAGGTATGCAATATCAGTTTTCAGTAAATCCTGTACTAACGCTTACCGGTTGCGTCACTGCATATAGTTATGTCGATTTAGGAGGCATCTACTAATCCAGATATTGTTTTCAAGTAATGATGCCATATTCCACGAAGATAATATGTCCATTCACACAACCGGAGCTGTTATGATGCGATTTGAGAATTATCTGGATGAAATTAAACATCGCCCAATTCCCGGACTTGAACATAATTAATCATCTGTAGGGTTAGTTTTGAAAAAATTCTATTCCATATCGCATCAAAGCAGCTGTCAGCAAGGATGAATTCTAAACACTTTTTTCTAGCTGGAAATAATAGTACACACTTTTTTCTTAACTTTTCTGGTACACTAAAATGCAGGAGTATACAAAGTAAAATTGCATTAATTCCTTTTAATACAATATTTTGTTACTAACTTTTCTTGCTAAACTATATTCCAGATAGTCTTTTTGTAGTAGGAAATTGTAATACATGTTGTTTTTAACTTTTCTGATAAATATTTCTTTTCATTGAAAACTATATTATGAATACATTTAAAATAGTATGAATAAAAACATTTGCCTATATACAGTACATAATAAATTAACAAACTTTAAATACTTAGTTTTCAAACTAATTATCAATGTAATCGCA
Source organism: Thermobia domestica (assembly GCF_964235325.1). Lineage (NCBI taxonomy): Eukaryota > Metazoa > Arthropoda > Insecta > Zygentoma > Lepismatidae > Thermobia > Thermobia domestica. Next base: position 248,293,692 of record NC_137463.1, read on the forward strand.
CCAATTAAACTTAGAATTGTAATCCAGTTTTAAACAATTAACAGAGTTAACATATTACTCTCCACGGCTGAAGACTCACAAATAATTGAATTGGTCAGCTGCGAAATAATATACTCTGCCGTGTTCTTCAAACTGCCAAGTAGATGTACTGTTAAATTGTAACCTACAATAATAGTCTAAAAGAGAGGTAACTAAATCAATACCTCACTGTGCCCGAAAACTAACACGTACGGCATTATATCAGGTAATTATTCATAAAACACTCGTGGTCTTATAATACAGTTACGATAATATAAAAGAAATGATATATACTATGAAAATTAATCTTCCATAACAGTTCATATACCCACTAACTGCATTGGAATTGTCCCTATTGTGGTTCGGAAGCCATATTACTGTTATTTTACCGTTCTTTATAACCTTGGTGTTATATAAACATAAAATTAAAAGTGAACCCAAACATGCAGTCGACAACCTAATACGAAATAAAATCTTCTCAACACCAGTTGAAAACATAATTTTGTAATTTACTTATCAATCGAAAGTCCAAAATAGTTAAAATCTTGATGTGAGCAATAGTAATTCAATTACTTGTGCAAACATTCGTTTTCGTAATGCTATCCTGAACACAGTCTACTTCTCATCTGCATGAAAGGACTCTATGCTTCCTAATAGACATATTTTCTCGTTACAACTAATAGTAATGATTGAAATTCAACTTTAAACAACAGCCCGCCCCAATCAATGAAAACCAATGAAACAGTAACTAAAAACAAAAAAATTGGTAAAAAATTAGTTGAAAGACCAAGAAACCGTTCGTCTTAAATTACCAAATTTAATTCAATAAGTGGAAACTGCACACTATAATCTCCTTAAGACTTCGGAAGATCTAATTTCGTAACTACGACACTTTTGATCTGTTATAGCTGTGTCATGTATTCACTCACAAATATATCTATTCTGTATATACGGATAACTAAAACATTAAAATACCATTACCTTAGGCATTTGTAACAATTACAATAAAGTTTAAAATTATCGAAATTCAAAATAGTTTTAGTATTAAAATCTAAAGTGACAAACACATATTTCAACTGAAAAAAAGGCCATATGAGCTATTACCCATAATACAAGGTATTAAATTATTTCAGTTCTAGCGGCCGTAACACCATTAAAATATTTTCTCGTTTTTCTATCTTAGAAAAAAACATATAAAATAAAATGCCCTTTTAGTTCAAACAAATATTCATTACACTTCAACTAAAATACAAAATCGTATCAGGCTGTCTGTGAATATCATATGCAACCCTCAAAATATTTTTAAATCATCGGTTGCATAATCTTCTACGACCCTAACACAAATATTCATACTCATTATTATATACACAAATTGTCTCGCTCTCCAACACGCTAATTACCATAGTTCACAGTCATGCTAATAGTTATCGTCAATGGTGTTGGTTCCCTTGTACTTAATGTTATGAGAAGTCTATAGTAAAGCAATTATCCGAATTATGCGTCCCAAGTGGTATCTCTTATTTAAAACAATTGTTTTGAATCTGCATATAAGACTAAACCTAATAAGCCAAGTACACCATTAAGGTAACTATCTGCGCTGTCAGATAATTGTCCGTCTCTTGTATTGCCTGAAAAGTGTTGCAACCTACACTGTTTAAATGTTAAAATTGTCCCTAACGTACATTATCTGTTATTGCATATATCTCCTTTACTGGTATGTACGAAGTTAAGTAAAAATCTAGTTTTGTATGAAGATTTTCAAAGAGGATAATTTACATTAACTGCTAAAATAAGTTTCTTTCCTCGTTCATAAACAATAAATTGCGCCCATCATAAAAATAAGTCACTTCTCAAACGAAATGTTGATTCACAGTGTATTTCTAGGTTAAAACATTGTGTCTGGAGTTCTCTCGTTTCCTCCCACAATCTCGTTCCACCAAATTATAAATCTTTACTTTATTCATCCCTCTCCTTTATCCAAAAATATAATACAAAGCTCTGTGATGGGTACGCGGTACACCGATCACCACTGCTGCATAAGGTCTTTGGTTCGATCCCAGCTCGCGCCAAGTGAGCTTTGTGGTAAACAAAAACCCTGTACGTGGGTTTCCTCAGAATTTTTCATTTCTTCCTACTTTCTTCATTTTAGTAATTTATAAATGCGTACCTTGTTTAACCGACTACTTTACCTTAGCCACTATATTCGTTGGACGTAAAACTTATAGTAACTTTTACATCGATATTCCAATATTCAATATCCATATTCGGACATTATCCAATATTTCGATATTTCATACAACTAAGATTCAAAAGTTTTAGTAAATCCATATTTTAAAACCAATCTATAACTTCTTTACGCTAAAAAACCTCCGCTATATTTCAACAAGGAAAAATTCACGAAAATAAGTTTTATTCTCAATTGTTTCTATTTATTACTACGGTTCCTATTTGCATCGGGACCTAGAAAAGAAAAAAACAAGAAACTCAAATAATTACTTAACGTATTACAACTTTTCGAATTACAAAATTGAAATATTCAAAGTAACAATAACGTTCCTAACCATATATGTAACGCATTAGCTTTGCATGTGAAAGACACAAATTCGCTTCCTGCGCAGATTCTGCTAACTCCCTGGTCAATATAAGTTTGATCTTACACAGTAAAGTTTATACCATTTATAATTACATATAACTGAATAGTCCACAGTGCAAGCATAAAAATGAATTAGGGTACGGTTCTCCACGTAGAAAACATTGGTTCGATTCCCGGTGAGCCTGTTAAGTTACTGTGCAATATAAGTTTGTTGTTACACAATAAAATTTATTCCATTGCATATAAATAAAAAAGTTCGCACTGGAAGCATTAAAGGTTTAGCGTTCGGTTTTCCATGTGGGAAAATACTGCTTCGATTCCTGCTAAACCTGTTAACTCCCTGTTCAATATAAGATTGTTGTTACACAGTAGCCAACGTTTAGAAGATTTATAGTTACATATAAGTAACAAGTTCGCACTACAGGCATAATGTTTAGCATACAGTTTTCCAAGTGGGAGAATCCTCGTTCGATTCCCGGTGCAATAAACAATCTAGATTCCCTGTAGCCTACATATTACGTTACACCATACCTTAGTTAATTTATAATTCTATATAAGAACACCGAATAATATGGTTTTCAATGCCGGAAAATCTGCAATCAATTCCTGGTAAAACAAACACTTCCTTTCCCTTATACTCTCGACAATTACGAGTGTTTTACAAGTATTTCGTTTACAATGTTACTTCCCATATAAAAAGAAAAATGAACAAGTATAAAAACCAAAATGAAAATACTACGAAGTTAGTATCTACCAGCAAATGCGTCGGTATTTATATAACTCTAATAACCTTGAAAGCAATCTCGAAAATTCCAAAATCTTCTTTCCCCCATTCCAACGACTAAAATTCCAGAATATTCTTACACCTTCCAACAACTGCTGCAGTGCTCAATGTCATGCCTATAAATGAAACAAAAATATTTTAACTTGTTATACGTGTGTGATCTGAATATTTCATTTCTAAAAGAGTTATATCTTTCTTGACAAATTAGCATTTCTTGAAGCGGAAAACATTCATTATACGTCACATTCTCTTTCTATATAAAGCGTAAGTATACCTTTATGTAAGTTAAATCTATGTCATCAAGACTCATAGCTTTCTTCAGCTCTTCAATGGTTTGTTCCAAGTCCTTCCCCAACATGAATAAGTGAAATGTTAAATTACAATGCAAAGAGAGCTGTTTATGAGGATATTTATCAATCAATCTTCTTAAGTCTTCTGTACGATCATATTCTGGGTTCATTTCCCAATACAGTTCAATATAATTTTGTTCAGCATCAAAAACATGAGCAGACATGGCAGTTTCGTAATGTCTTAACGCTCTATGACAAAGTTCTCGCCTATCATGAAACGATATGGAATGTTTTTTATTCGCAAGTAACTCGAAATATCGACCAGCAATATGGTTAACCATTCCGTTGTCTGGATCTAGTTCTTGTGCCTTCTCGATACAAAGTTTTGCTTTTGTTAGGTCATTAATTCTAGGAGCCATGAAAGCTTTGGCACATCGAGCATAATTTGTTGCAGAGTACGAACCCTTTGCTAATACTTCTTCCAAAAGATCGTTCGCCTTTTGGTCGTAGAACACAACTCTATCTGAATTTCTCTCCCTATAGTAATAATGACCTGCAGCTATGTAGGTAAGAATTAAGTCAACTAAATATACTCCATTTGTATTATCTAATTTGTAAGCTTGATCAAGATAATACACTTCGTGTTCTGTTGGACATATTAATTTCTTTTCGTGGTTTCGAATTCTACTTAAGCATTTCCCTGCTAAATAGTGCCACTCTGCCTCATTATTATCCTTTGATAATGCAATTTTGGCATATTTTAGGGCTATATGTCGATTCTCATCCTGATATTCTAGAAACACTGCAGCTTTTACACCATATACAGTTCCCTGACTTCTATTGTCTAAAGTTTCAACCCCTTTGTGGAACACAGACGAACTTTTATCCAAAAGAAGGTTTTTTGATGAATCTATTATAAACTGGACACCTTCTACATATGACTCATTAAGTGTCGTTCTTGATTCATTAAGAATCTTTTGGCATATTTCCAATTCTGCCAATGCTTCCTCCGGATTACACTGTCTATGGTACTCAACGCTAAATATGAATTGAAACACAATCTGAGATTTAACTCCATCGGCGTCATCCGTTATATTCTTTGTCTTCTTCGAAAGATCTGTCAACATATCTCTTTCAGTTTCGACAATCTCGTTCATCCAATCAAATATGCAACCTTCCATCATGCCGCTTTCAGAAGTAATGGTGGAGGCCAGAATTCTAGATTGAAGAAAACAGACAATGAGGATAAATAGCATTGTAGTAGGTTAATACAAGTGGCGTATCCTAAAGTAGGAGGTAATTCATGCGACACAAAAAAGGATCATATAGTTGCGAATGATGTAAAGTGCCATAGACCACCTATATGCTAAAGAGCTTATTATTATTATTTTGGTATCAACCAATTAATTATTTCACAATTATGTATTTAAATGTTCGATATCTGGTGGGAGCTCATGTGGTTCGGATCCCACGGTAAGCTGAAGTTCACATGTCGTATAACTTTGCTGCTGAAATTAACGCTAATCCACAATCCAGGAAGCGAACCATAATGATATAGAACAAAATATACCAGTAAGAAGTTAGAAGGATATAGCAAAAAAGAAAATTCAGATGAGGTTTGACTTTAAATAAACACTTATTAGAGACATTTGAAATACATAAAATGCAATATTATTTAGTACAAACAACTCCGGAATTTGTTTGCTATTAACTCCCCTCCAACAAGGTCTAAAGTAGGCACCATTGCTTATTTACAGAGTGCCTTTAAAATATGGCAAACGTTACGCCATTGTTTTTTATTATTGTTAACGATCCTTCTATATCTGAGCATCACAACATTTTACGATTCATAATATATGCTTAGCCTGTTAAAGTGTCAACGCTGTATTTTGTTTCTCTATATTACGTAGGATTCGGTGGTTTCTATAGGAAATTCATTATTTGTCACTATTGTGGACCATGGCGTAATTCTCTGTCAAGTAGTGCTCTCAACGGGTCGGGTCGGGTCGGGTTGAACACCGACCCGACCCGACCCGTGACCCGACCCGATGACCCGACCCGAACCGTGATCCGATCTGATTGACCTGACCCGATAACCCGACCGGAGCTGACCCGATTGACCCGACCCGAATAACCCGACCCGAAAACCCGACCCGAGTTGACTCCATTGACCCGACCCGACAACCCGACCCGAGTTGACCCGATTGACCCGACCCGACAACCCGACCCGAGTAGCCTGACCCGACAACCCGACCGAACTGACCCGACTGATCCGACCCGACAACCCGACCCGAGTAGCCTGACCCGACAACCCGACCCGAACTGACCCGACTGACCCGACCCGACCCGACAACCCGACCCGACCCGTTTGAGAGCATTATGGTCACGACACTGGGTGAACGCCAAAATGCACTCACATTGGGAAACTAGTTTTAAAAGAATAATTTTAGAAAATAAAACATAAAGCATAATTTAAAATATATAGCACAATTTTTGGAAAATTCTCTAACTGAAAGTTTAACATACTGTGTTAATATTTTTTAAAGCCAATATTTACAATGCAAAATCATTGAGAACATAACAATGCAACAATGAAAAGCTTATTTTCATTTCTGTAAACTTTTCGGTGAAATCCTTTAATGTGGAGAAAAGAAAAAAGTAAAAGAAGACATTTTTCCGCCAACAATGAATAGTATGCAACAACTCCATACTATATTGTTACAGTGACGACGCCAGCTTTAAGTTCTTAGGGGGGCAAAGGAGGGGCAGATACATTTTCGGGGGAGCGGCTATTTACCATACCAAAAATGACATATTTATTACGTTTGACTTATTTTACATTACATTGTGTATTTCGTTGCTGTTTTTGTTAGATCAATATGATTATAAATTAAACTTATTTCAAATAAAATTTGTAACTAACAAATAAGTAACGTCTGCACATGAAATATTTTTCAATGAAACTTTTGAAGCCTAAAACATAAATTGAATTACTTTCGCGTATGCTACAAGTAACACATTCGTCTATATGCTACGTATCTCTCTCTCTCTCTCTCTCTCTCTCAATATATATATATATATATATATATATATATATATATATATATATATATATATATATATATATATATATATATATAGCCAGAGAGATAATTTACGAGGAGCTGCTGAAAATGTCGTAGTCCAATCCAGAAGGAGTGTAGGTACTAGGTAGAAAAATGAAACCGTAGTTTAGAAAAACATATCTCTGTATGTACAAATATAAACTTTCATATTAATAATGAAATTCTTATTGTTTCTCAGGCCTCTGAAGTGATTATATGTGCCCAAACAGATAATTTCACGAACATCCAGATCCTTACTGTTATAACATTTTTGTTCCACCAAGGAAAGTCACCGAAGTAAAGTAATTAGGAAATCAGTGAAACACCACGGGACTCTCTTCCGTTATATATGGTGGTGAAGAAGTAAGTGGCTTAGTATAAACGTAGCAATTTCTCAACAAATTATGCTTTACATCCAGGATGATTAAAAGCAATGACTCTTCCTGGAATCATGGATGCAATTTGTGACATTATTCTTGAAAATTGCAGCATTTCAGCCAGTGGTGGATATAGCCCGGGGCCGGAGGGCCTAGACCACCCCAGTTTTTGTGTGACAAAAATAATTTAAGCTATTATTTATATAGTTTTGAAAGTGTATAGTAAACTCACGATATATTTATTATAGTCTGAGTTCTGCACCCCGCTTTCTCAGTTTTTACCTTCTCAGCGAAACTTGTGTCAGAGATTCTGGGCATGTCTTTGGAACTCGTCGGTAGCATAATTCAGAATGGCTTGGGTATGCGCAAGTTCTCGGCATAATGGGTTCCCAAAATATATGTCAGGAGAATAAAAGGGTAACGGCATTAAGAGAAATCTTCTTCCAATTTGACCGTAATGCTGATCAATTTCGCTGACGAATAGTAACCATAGATGAAATATGGTTGTACCACTATGATCCTGAATCGGAACAACAGTCAATGGAGTAGTAGCACTCATTTCTCCATCGCCCCAAGAAGTTCAAGACACAGAAGTAGGTTGAGAAACTGTTTGGAACATTCTTCTGGGATAAGTATGGAGTGGTAGACTACCTCCTCAATGGTCAGATATTTAATCCAGAATCTCTACATTACTTACAAAACTGAAAGAAAAATTCAAAGTTCAACGCTGCGGAAAATGAAAAGAAAGGAATTCTGTTCCTTCAGGAGAATACACCTGTCCATCAAGCCCCTGCGAACATAACTGACATTGCATAATCTAGGATTTCAATGTCTAGATCATCATTCTTATTCCGCAGATTTAGCTCCGTCTAACTATTACGTGTACTTATTTCCCAAACTTAAATAACACTTGAAAGACGCCATTTTAGATCTGATAGGGGTAGTGCTACGAACAGTGGTGCGAGGAAATCTAGATTTTTTTTAACTTTTCTGCAAAAGCTGGAGCACTGTACAAGGTAGTATATTGACTCTCGGGGGAAGAGAAGAAGAAGTAAAACTTCACCAATCCACGTGCACTCCTTCTGGGTTGGGCTACGAATTTTTCAGCAATTCCTAGTCAATATGGTAGACGTCACGTCAGTACTTTGAAACAAAATAAGTAAAGGAGCACTAGTGTAAACCAGTTACTAACTAAAGATCAGCACTCTGACAATACATTTTATTGGGAATCAATTTCATTCCATAATTTTATTATTATCATTTGCAGGAAGGGAAAATACAACTCTTTTTATCTCCTTCAAAAAATTAAGCTCTGGTAGTTGTAGTGCAGTCGCTTGGTACAAATTTCAATAAGAATATTTCTTTTCTGGATACCAGAATAAAATTTGGCATAGTTATTTAGATGGTAATACACAATAAAAAACCACCGGGACACAAGTCATAGGAGCTTCTATATTAGGAAGGGAGGGGTATAATGATTGCAATTAAGTTCTTTGGCAGTAGGGTGATAAATAGAAAGTAAAGGGAGTAAAATTAAATAATGTGGGAGCATTTACTAAATTATTGCGTGTTGAGATAGAATATAGTGTCCCTGCTGGATAAGTGGATCCACTCGTCTCCTTGCAATCAAAAGGTTCCGAGTGCGATTCCCGGTGGGGACTCAAGTGGTTCGGATCCTTCGTTAAACTGTAGGAACCGTCCTTAGAACGTCATCATCATCCCATGGAAGACAGTGAAAGACCACCATGGGTTCACCTTGCCCAGGAACCTTCGGGCAAACTAACTGCCCTCGGAAAAGACACCCATCATCATCATCAAGTAGAATATTAAAAATAAAATTATATGTACAAAATTGTGTTTCAAATCTATTCTTTTTTTATTTCAAAATTTGCTAAAATAAGAATGTAACCTTAATGAATATTCCTTCCTTTCTTTCTTTTTTTAAAAGAAATTGCGAACAATTTTTAAGAGTACTCTATTTAAATGGTTTTGTACTAGAGATGGAATGCTTGTCTAAGTCTCATCTCTCAATAACTCACTCACTGTATACATTGTCCATCACAAGAGCATAAGGCGGTACACTGCATGTTCAAGCTTTGACATTTTCATTTGTTCATACACATTGTTTTGCAGTGCCAGCAAGTTAATTCCGAACATTTCATTAATACTTCTGGAAGAACTGTCCATAATGGTGTAAGCCATGGTGGGGAATCTGAGACTTTCCATCCCCAGTCGGTAACATCAGGAATGTCAGACTGACGCTGTAGAAACTGTCTCCAAACACTGGCTTGAAACATTGTTCTTTTCAAGTGATATCTTAAAGCATCTTCAGTAGGGGGTATATTTTCAAGGGATCTATTGTTCTGTGTGAAAAGTATCCTTCTGCATTCATTGACTGTTTTTGTTGCGCTGATTGTGTCATTCAGAAGCACTGTAAAATACTGTTTCATATCAAAATCATCATCAGATAAAATGAATGAGGTAGACAATCGAATAAAGACATTCGTTAGTTCTGGCAGTGTCTTTCACACATTCCAAGCTTTAGTTTTACTAACCCCATGGAAAGAAAATACTGTGTCACAACCCGTGTAAGCATGAAGAAACGGCAATGCTTCACAAGTTTCAGGACATACATTTTGTAACATTTCACAGAGTGAAAACTGTTTTCTGTTTTTCGCCAACACCGTAAATAAAGTACAAGTTCTGCAAATCGAGAACCTCCAACTGCTTCAGGGCCGTTACAGCAATTATTATTACATCTGAATCTACTGTTCAAATTACAACATTTTTGTGGCCACATAAAACTGCATCTTTCACATATAGAAGAATTGTATCTGTCTCTTCATGTGAACAAGGAGACAGTTGGTTGTTGTTATGGTAGGTTCCTACGCAAATTATGAGATCTTCATCAGTGCAAATAACAACCTTACAACCAACTTCCAGTGATTCAATTCCAGAAGCAAATAAGTGGTAAATTTGCTTTTTATTTTCATCAACCTGCAAAAATTTCCTAAATACCCTTGGGAATGGTGTTGTTCTTTTGATTAACATTTTTTCTCCAGAACCTCGTTTCAAACGAGTGTCAGCCTTACGACTTCTTGCCAAGTATCTGTCAAATACTACATCAACTCTATCAAATTTCTGCAGGTGAGATTCTACGGCAAGTCGAAATACTTTGGTTGCAAATTCTCCAAATGTTTTAGATGAACCTGGAGTAAGAGAATGTACAAGGGCAGCACCATCTGTAACAATAGCCGAGCAAAATGAAATACTACAGTCACTGTCATGATTCTCACAAACATCTGAAGATAAACAGGTAATAATGTCAGACTTTCTTGGTGGTTTGCGAAGTTTGCCGAACTCGCTAATAGAGGGAGGACATGGGTGAGTTTCGTGAGAAAAAAATGTTGTAACGTCAGGTTGCCTAATCTGACTCGCCACATACAATTTGCATAATATATTTGCGTCCTTTCTTAGGACTGTTGTTTGCATTTGAAGTTTAGATTTCCCCTTTGTCATTCTGTTGTTAAATAATACTAAATTACACCTTTTAATTACTGTATGAATTGATGTTTTCCCTTCAATCAACCTCTCTTGTACAAAATTTTCATACAGACATCTTCCAAGATTCCTGGCTTCGCTGACCGCCTTCTCTGCATCTTTTGTTGCATATATTTTGCTAACTGCTGTTGTTAATATATCTTCTTCAAATGGGTTACCATAGTTTTTAAAGGAAGCTACAACATCTAAAACGTGTTCCTTATATCTTTTCAAAAGCTTTGCTGCTTTCCTTAAGCTGTACGTCATTTTCATCACCTGCATCTTCTTCACCATCGAAAACTGAAAACTGTTCTTCAAAGTCAGATATCATTTTTACAACATCTGGCCCTGCAATCATCCATTTCAAAAGTGCAGCAGGTTTGTCAAAAAGTCCTATTGCTCCACCAATTCCTTTAACTTTGTTATTTTGGTCATGCAAATGGTCATCCGCCATTGCTGAAAATGCTTGATTGCTCTTCTGACTTACGAATTTGCCTTTCATGAGTTCTTTAGATATAAACGGATGGTGCATCTCCAGTTCTTTCAGTGTTTTGATGAAAACTGGCAACCAGCGGGTATAGTTTGTGTGATTTAAAACAAACATCCAGGGACATATATCTTCCAGAATAGTTTTGAATTGTATAAAATTTCCTTCACGCACACTTTGTAAGAAAGAGAGCAATAGAATCTGTAGTTCTATAGTTATTGACCAGAAAATAAACTGCGGAGATTCTTCATTGCCTAGATTATACCATTCGTTAAAATCTAAATATGACATTCCTTCAGAGACATTGATATATTTATATGCTTCGTATGCTTCTGTTTTCAAAATATATAGTGCAGCCACTGTTACTTGGTGAGCATAGCGAGCGCGCTTGACATGAGAGCACGATAGAAGCGATTCAGCTCGTCCAGTTGATGTTCCTCTAGCATCAACTAATATATCAGTCCTTGAGCATACTGAAATTACTTAAACAACATGCGATTACTTAAAAACACATAGTTAACACTTAACTACAATAATACCTTTGGATCTACTTATAAGGTCTGAACACGTCATTCAACATTTTAAAAGCTATTTTTTCGTTGTTATTACAGTAAATAGCATGTTTAATCTTGCATTAAAATGGATGTAAATACGCCATAATTCTTTATATTTGTAAATCTATTACCTTAATATTTTTAAAAGCGCGTTATTTGAATTTAGCATGCCAATGAACATATAAACTGGCCCGAAGAACGGCAAAATTGGAGTATTTTCAGTTTGTGCCGCCATTTTGGACGCCATCTTGAATTCTGTCCGACGGGGTGATCATCGGTTTTGTGTCCCGGCGGATTTTCATTCAGCATGTTATAATTAATAAATGTGCCGAGTTTCATACTGGTATCCAGAATAGAAATATTTTTGTGCCAAGCGACTGCACTATTGCAAACTAAGCTATTATAAGCACATTCTCTGAATATTGGAAGCCGAGAATAATGTTTCAGAAAAAAGAAGTTTTAAATAAAACAAAATATGAAACTGAAAACTTCAAACCTGGATAAATACAAACAAGTTACGTAACTGGTTTTACCTTTCTTTTGTTTCCAATCGAAGTTGATCCAATGAGAAGAAAACAAGTCGACCAAATCTACTATTGTTCGCTAGGCACAATTATTAAAAATCGTAAGAAAGAAGTATAACTAAAATTTACCTCAAAAGGGGCTAAATTAGAAAACAGAAATATGCGTGCATACCCAGACGCTCAAAGAAGAAAGCTTGAGGATTAATCTGCCACATAGTAAATTCATGGAAAGTAGACTACAATTTGTCAATGAGATTGGTTATGATACTGATATAAAATACTACATGAAGAATGTTTAAAGATTGTACGAGTCTGGGGGGGCAGTCTAGGTGGCAGTCAGGGGGGCAGAAGTAGTTACTAGGGGGGCGCTCGCCCCCTTGCTTCCCTCTGGCGTCGTCACTGTATTGTTATGTTTACTTTTTGAACTTAAGCACTTTCTGTACTTTTTGGTGGCATCTTTTACTTTCCCTTTCTGTATATATGTACCTGTAAGGCGCACACAAATGATAGAAAAAATTTATTCGAGCAAAGCACATCTCTTTACAATGAATTAAGTAGAAAGTTCATTAAATATGAGAGAAACTAGTTGCAAAAAATATCAATAAATAGATCAAGATATTTAGAACATTTAATGTATAATAAATATACATTATACACGATTAATGTAAAATAATCATTGAAATTAACAATAAAGCATAATTTAAAAAAAGCATAATTTAACAAGAAATAAAGCATAATATAGGTTGCTCTAACAATTAAGTTGTATGAAGACGAGAAGAAAACGAAAGCTGATTCGTTAACGAATTTCGTTGATCTTCTTTGTGTCTACAAAAACGCATTCCTAGAAACCTACAAGCTAGGTATCATCTGTGTGATTATATCAGTTTCTAGTGTTACATGTGAAAGGTCATTCTCTTCTTTGAAAAGATTAAAGACTTGTATACGCAATTCAATGAATCATGATAGGTTGAAAAACTTAGTGTTACTTTATTTTGAGAAGGAAATTGCTAAATCGTTAGATCTTTAACAAGTTGTGGATATGTTTGCTGCTGCGCACACGAATAGAAAGATCCTCTTCAAGTAGAGGCATGAACCTATAAGTTATTTTCTTTACCTGTAAAAGTGTATTTGCTTCCACTTAAGTCAACCAGCTACACATATTTTAAACGCCATGATTAAATAACTATTTACTTATATTAGAAATAAATTGCATTAATGAATCCTAGTTGTTTGAGGTACTAAATTCTTATATTTTTACTGTTTTCCAAAGAGTAAAATCATGAACAATAAAGATGGAAACATTCACCTTGAATACACACACACACACACACATATTATATATATATATATATATATATATATATATATATATATATATATATATATATATATATATATATATATATATATATATATATATATATTGGAGATGTCCCCCCCAAAATCCTCTTGGGCCCTTCATTGGCCCCCCCTGCAAAAAACTCTAGCTACGCTACTGGACACCATGCACCAGAGATGAATTCTCTACCACTGAGCCACCGCGGCCCTGCTTGGGCTTGGTCGTCCATATCCAATATCTCTTTTGGCGTTGCTGAAACAACTTCTAGTTTTGTTCTAAATCCAGACTCCATATTGGCGCAGATATTAATATTACAGTCGATTGGTAAAATCAATCTTCCACATTTAAAAATTAAAGTACACACAAGTAGAAAAATAAACATTTATCATAAAAACACTAGCTGCAAGTGTTCAAAATAGATTTATGGTTTCTATAAAATCAATTGAAAATTGCTACTTTTAATTAGGCAGCTAGTGAAAAACAGCAGCTTTCCACTCCAGCCGAGTTTAAACTCAACCTAAACTCAGTTGACCAAAGTGAACTGACCCGACAACCCGACCCGAGTGACCCGACCAGATAACCCGAGCCGACCTGACCCGATTGACCGGACCCGACAACCCGACCCGAATAACCCGACCCGAGCTGACCAGATTGACCCGACCCGAGCTGACCCGACAACCCGACCCGACAACCCGACCCGAATACTCCGACCCGACAACCCGACCCGAGCTGACCCGACAACCCGACCCGAGTTGACCTGACCCGACCCGACCCGTAACCCGACCCGTTTGAGAGCACTACTGTCAAGACAGTTCGAATTTACAACATCTAAACAACCTTGCGTGGATTACCAAATCGACCAATTTTTTCTACTACGGCCATATTTAAACCTAGATGAATTAACACCAATTAAAGTCTACTGTAGCAGTTTTTGAAGTAACGGGAGTAACGCATTGCTTTCTAAGTAACGTTTCGTAGTAACGCATTATGTTTCTTCCAAGGAACTGTAACTGTAATGCGTTATAAATTTTTAAGCAACGTACCTAGCTTGGGTTACTTTTTTTGCGTTACATTTTGGATGAGGGTAAATCTATCTGAAGTGGTCCGAAGATGGTGAAAATGGTTGCTCGACCATCTCCGAAAATTATAGAAATTGGAGTGTGATGAACCTCGTGTATGAGCAAGGAAATAAATGTTCACCTTGAAAGTATAGTTGTCTATTATTATTATTATTATTATTATTATTATTATTATTATTATTATTATTATTATTATTATTATTATTATTATTCATGTACTTTTGAACTTGCATGGAGAAATTACTGCATAATATGTTTTTATTTCTATATTTTTTCCTGGATTATGTTATTTTCTTTATTAATGGGCACTAATTTGCGTCTAGGTCGTCGAATTAATGAATTTCGTTATGCACTTTGCTGCAAATAACCTTACAGGAAGAAGCCACTTTGTTCCAAAGTTCAGGGTTGAAGTAAGTAATATTTGGCTTGCATCTTCACTGTTATGGCTGTTAAGTGGTAACGTAATAGACTTAGGAATAGTACAGCTATCTAACATAGGTTCAAATTCTGTTCATGCCAAAGTTGTTTTTTTTTTACCAAGTGATTGTGAAAAATCGACTTCTCATACTACATGACCAATACTTAAAAATGTGGAAGTAAATACCTGTATCTTGATAAAGACGATTTACGAATGCTCTTTGGGAAAGGGCAAGGGAATTACCAGGACATTCGAAATACCTCATTGATCTGCAGTATTCACTTTTCGTGTTATGGTGCCCAGAAATAAACATTACAGCATTTGTTATACAAAGTTTGGGTACAGCAATCGTTTGAGTAGTGGTAGCGTGCTGGACTTACCAACGGAGAATCTCGGTTCGATTCCCCGTCAGCTAGGATATTTTTTCGCATAAAATAATGGCTGCAAATAGAGATTCATCTTCTGTTTTAGAACTTACAAGACATTACTAGCAAGAATTCGACTAAACAGTGTGTACGTTCTTCATCATACACTGTAATGATAAGTATTTTTCATATTTATGTTCGTCTCTATCTCTTTCTTTCTCTCTCTCTCTCTGTGGGTGTCTGTGAGTTTGTGAGTCTTTCTTGACGTTTCAATATGCTGTCTTTGCATCTTTCTCTTCTCCCCCCTCTGTCTCACACACACTGTATGTGCGTGTGGGTGTTCCAGAATTAACACTCAGGAAAAAGCCCGATCGACCCAGTCTCGAAACTGGGAATTTTGGCGTCGTGTTTTTTGTGCTCTAGGGATAACATCTCGAATCCTGGACGTCTCTGAAAGGAATACTGTTTAAACGCAAGGGAATAAGTAAAATATACGTTTTATCCTCTGGGTACAGAGTTTCAATCGAATCACCGGGTCACTACAGGTTCGAATGCTCGACCCAGTGGTGGTCCATAAGCTAACAAAGATCATCCCACTGACACAATGACCCGTTTGAGCTCTAGCGTGTTCATTCTATCTGTGCGAATTGCAAAGCTATACCCCTAATAGATGAAATCGACAGTGGATGTTCGAAACAGATAAATCTTCGGATAAGTCTAGGAAATGGCCCCCTCTTTGGTTATTTAAAAATAAGATTTTATTTATACTAGTGCAACACAAAATTTGTTTCCATCCTATAATTCAGAGCGTTTTATTCACGTTTAAAATTTGAAACATGCAAGGTCTGCTATATCTATAAGGAACAGCCAACTTTCCTTTTGGACATTTGTATTTTTTCATTATGATACAGTTTGCACTTTTAATATAGGTTTTTCTGATAAAAATTTATCAATAAAATAGTAGTCATTCAATTTCTTTCTTTCTTTGTTTTTTTCTTTCTTTGTTTCCCTTTTCCTTTTTCTTTTTTTTTTGTTCAGTTTGCTTTAGTAGTCTGGAGTGGAAGATATAACCTACAGTACCTACTGGATCTACTGGTTTATTAGAATCTATTTGGGATCGGTACGTTCAATGAACACTACTGAATTTGCAACCGAACCACGCGGAAACGAAGTATGTGTGCTAAACTTTTGACATTATCCTATATGTGTCTCAGAGTTCTATAGTTCCACTAGAAATTGGGTATGCTATTTTTTTAAAAGTGACTTAGTGAATGTTTGAAGCATCCTCTAGTATATATTGCAATAGTTATATTATATATATATATATATATATATATATATATATATATATATATATATATATATATATATATATATAAATAAAACAAACGTTACTTCTATATTACCGTTTTATTTCTGGAAACAGAATTTTATAATATTATTTTTTTCTTACTACGTTTCAATGCCACAGTTTTATCTGTTTTCCCTTTTCTTTTTCTTCTTCTCTCCCCTTCCCTCCCTCTGACTCGTTTCTGAACCTCTGTGTAATAGACATCTATTGGTTTCAATTTTTCATTGCGTGTGTTTAAGTTTCTTCCTACATCAAGTTATAAATCTTGTTTCGTCTCGGTTTTATTCTTTCATTTTATTGATATCGATACATGTGTAGTTTCAAATTATAAGTGCGCTCATGTTGTCAGCTGATTTTAGTATGGGAGAGATGAAAGGAGAGTGAGGGGGTCCACTTTACCAGAGACGATTAAAGGATAAGAAGGTGCATATTGGGTGGCCTAGCTTCACGGCGTTAGCTGTCGAATTTTTTAGATGCGAAGTGTACAAGTGTTCCAGAATGGCAGCCATCTTTGTTGTCGATGGAGTGACAATTTTTGCATCTGCAAGCGTTTTATGAAAACTACAGTAGCTCAGTACGTAGAACCAGATGAACACAAAACAAAAACGAATGGTTACAGGAGAGAGTCAGGTACACGAGGAATATATACTCTTGCTTCTAAATAAATATGCAGGGCTGCAAACCAATACGTGAAGTTGCCAGAAAAATCGCACAAAATCACACTTTTAAAGGGAATCATATTTCAGATTGGCATAAAGTGGAGTGGTTCATAATTTTTGTGCAGAATACTATTGCATGTAAAGAGTTTGTAGTAATATCCACAGCTATGATACTACTGGCACCGTAGATTTATGGGGGTCCGAAAATTGAAGTCTGTTATTTTGATGTCATTTTTGGGGCGAAATATCTCAGGAGGGCAAAGTGCTAAGAATTTCTTCTTAGGCCACAAAGTAATTCTGTATGTGAATAAACTATTACAAAGAAACATATGACTGATATTACATGGAAAAAGTGAAGACATCGTAAAAATGCAAAGAAAGCACGTGTGTGACTATGGTCATAGCCAGGAAAAATTTAAATGTTTGGATATGTTTCATGCTAGATCTCAAAAACTACTTGTGGTTCAGGAATTAGGCCCACTTTCGTTGTGTTCAGTTGTGCAAAAGCTTGTGAGTGGCGTTTGTTCCATCTTTCTAGCTCCATGATCATTGCCACGACTATATGGTAAGGGAGTTAGTTCCCCCTTGCACCCACGACAACCATCGTCGAACTGGACCACGGTATTAAGGTACTCAATGTATCAAGAAAGTATCATTGAAATCCAATCCAAGTTACGGGAATTAAATTGTTCACAAGGTTGTGTTACGTATATTCTAATTTTATATAAAACTATATGAACTGACATAAAATAGAGTGGTACTTCCGGTTGACGTGGAAAGTTGAAATTTGGCATGATTGTAGCTTTCCGGGACTAACCCACAGGAAAATTGCCAAAAGTGAATACTTTTAATTTTTAGGGGGTCTAGAGCGGGATGAAGAAATTCTCAATGTTATTTAAATGGACTTTTTTGTACTTATAATCTCATATTTTAGGTACTTGGAATCGGAATAAAAACTCGTTTTCCGCTCGACCTAACTAATTCTTCCCATTCTTCTCCACACCCACATTTCGAAGGCTTCCAATCGATTTTCATCACTTTTACGTAATGTCAACGTTTCCTCCCCATACAGTACAAAACTTCACACGAAGCATTTTATGCGTTTCTTCTCCAAGTAAATCACCGAAAATAAAAATTTCCAACTTTAGAGTGGTTTTATGAGGAACTGAAAAATCTTTAACATGTTATTTATATGGGACATATTCTACGCCCCAAAATGTTTAGGCACTTCCGGCAGGAATAGTTTGACGAAATTTGGCATAATTGTACCATTCACGAACTAACCCACAGGAAAATTGCCAAAAGTGAATAATTCTACTTTTGAAGGGTGTAAGTAGGGTTGAAAAAAATCCCATGTTATTTAAAAGGAATTTTCTTGGGATACAAAATCTTATGTTTTAGATAGTTGAAACAGGAAAAGAAACTGAAATACTGTGTATTTAAGAGGTGCGAGGCCGTAGGCCGAGCAAAGACCAGGGTCTGGAGGAACAGCTCCCAGCTAGTCAAAGCCTAATCTATCCTATAAAACCCAACCTTAGTAGATGTCCCGGCGTTCATCCGCGTGGGAAAATTTTGGCCCTAAAACCGTTATCAGGGGTCCTAACCGGCCTAAACCAGTATGTTGCTATGCTAGAATAAGGAATTATACTCTTGGATGCCTACCAGATGTAGAAACAAGATGAAACATGCCTTTTTTCGTCTTCTTGTCTTATATTGTTTAGTTATTTGACCCCCAGCCACCCCATGCTCCTCCTGGAAAGCCGAAGAGCGTAAGCGATTTAACCCCTTTGGTCCTATTCCCACGAAATGCCTGTAGGTTTTGAACTGAAGGCATGATATTGATGATCAAGGCTTCTCAGCAGATTGTATGAAATGAGTCTTAGTTACTAAGGTAAATGTTGTATTTCATGATTTTTTTTAAACGTGGGATTAGAAACAATATATGAGTCTCATAACGAAACACATACCCATACAAAATCGTGTTGCTTAACCCCTTGGTCCTATTCCCACGAAGTGCCTGTAGGTTATGAACTGAAGACGTGATATTCAAATGATCAAAGCTTCTCAGTAGATTGTACAAATTTGGTCTTAGTTGCTAAGGTAAATATTGTATTTCACGATTTTTTTTAAAACGTGCGATGAGAAACAATATATGAGTCTCATAACGAAACACATACCCATACAAAATCGTGTTATTAAGTGTTAGAGCCCCATGTTTTGAAAATTTTAGTCCTGGAAACGTTCCCTTGTGTTTGCTAAGATGAATAAGATTGTTTTAAAACGTATTGGATTCCATTGATTCAACATAATCTAATAACGGAAGCTCCCCATATCATTTGATAGTGTTTTCACAACGTAGGATGAAAATCTGTCATAGTCTCATAGAGATGTCTGCATAAACAAAATAAAACATGACATAGAAGCCCCCCCAGACCTCCTGCGAAGAGCGTGAGGATTTACCCCTGGTCTTATTCTCACGAAACGCCTGTGGAAAATTTTCGTCTGGAACCTTCTCAGGAAATTGAGTTGATAAGACGAATATTGCAGTTCATGATTGTTTTAAATCGTATTGGATTCCATTGATTGAGCATGTTCTAATAGCGTAAGCTTCTCATAGCATATCATGATGTTTGAAAAACGTAGGATGAGAAAAATTGTATACTCAAATCATCAGGGTCGGTTGTATTGCATGTGAAAAGTGTTATATGGATATTCACATGATAATGTCTGTTATGACAAGTAATTAAAATCACTTATGTAGAGAAATCAAAGATCAAATAATGCCAAATGAATTTGCTGCTTATGTTGAAGCCGTGATGAGATATTGAGTTATAACATATTCCCATAGCACAAAAAAACTACGCCCACGAAATGCCTGTAGGTTATGAACTGAAGGCGTGAACTATTTGCTTTATCTAATTTGGTCTTGGGATTCTCACGAATTCACTTGTAAGTGTTCATGGGAATAGGATTTGTTTGCAGACTGTTCTTTGATCGAATAGATCTTAGTTGCTAAGGTGAATATCGCATTGCATGATTCCTGAGTATCGCATTTTCAAACGTATACAGCATTTGAGATTACATGTATGTTTGTTGTCGTCTTCACATACGAACATACTCACGTGCAACTGAAGATAGTGTAATCTGAATGCGAAAACGCTGAGTTATGTGTAATGTAAAATAAGTATGTTAATAGATAAGATTTACTAATGATGCTATTTTGACACACCTATCGAATAATGTGTGTGAATAAGGAAATGAAACTTTGTTTCAGATGTGGAACTGAATAAGGATTTGAAATGTAGCAGGGGGAGAGATGGGGAGATTGTATTCACTTGGAAAAGCTCATATGTTTCTTGAGAACCGTTATCATAATAAGCTTGCTTTATTTTTGACTTCCAATGCTCATGCGGCTATCGGATCTTCATGAGAGTCCTTTCAGTAATCACGATCGAAGCTTTCCAATTGATTGATTGATTTTCGTCTTTTCGTTATGTATTGAATAGCTATTTTGCATAGCATAGGGTAGAACTTTACCCCTAATCCTTTGATATTCAGTGATCGATGCACTCCAATTTGAATGGTCGTCGTCTTTCCCCGACTCATTCCTCCTGGGAAACCGAAGAGCATACTTAATGTCTTAATATATTCAATGCTTTCTCATCGGGAATCGAACCTGAACCCTAAATATGCTTTCATTTTGAAAGCTCTCTCATCGGATTCGAACGCAAGACCAGTACTTCACGATTTAGAGTTAAATCCTTGCAAATAATCCTTGTTAAATAATCCTTGCATGAAAAAAAAAAGAATTTCACGTATATAGCACTTCGTATTAATTTTAGCATAGCATATAATATACATTGTTCGAAGCTCTTCATTTCGAAGCACTATAATGCTTTCAAGTGTTCAATGCTCCCTTTCTCTCTCTCTGTCATCGAGAATCGAACCCGGACCAAAGTGGTATTAAAACATAAATAACAAACATAAAAATAAATTTAAAATATACAGCATCACATTATTATTATTATTATTATTATTATTATTATTATTATTATTATTATTATTTTGGGAGTGAAAGTGAAACAGACAACTAACCTTGAATGTAGCATCGCTAACTTACGATATAAAGGTTCTGTACACAAAAATCCACTTTGGTAGGGAGCTGGGATCGAATTTGGTACTTCATGATTTTAGAGTTGAACTAGTCCTTGTATGAAAAAACAAAAAAAGGATTTCACGTATATAGCACTTCGTTTCACAACAGAAAGGAACGAATTAACTTAATATCTAAAAATATTCAATGCTTTCTTACCGAGAATCGAACCTGAACCCTATTATTATTATTATTATTATTTTGGGAGTGAAAGTGAAACAGACAACTAACCTTGATTGTAGCATCGCTAACTTACGATATAAAGGTTCTGTATACAAAAATCCACTTTGTTAGGGAGCTGGGATCGAATTTGGTACTTCATGATTTTAGAGTTGAACTGGTCCAACTTAGGAAAGATGTGTTAATGATTGTATGTATAATCGAACACCCCGAGAGAGAGAGAGAGAGAAGCTATGAACACGTTGTTGTTTACCATAAAATTAATCCAACTTGAGGTGAGCACTCTATCACTGAGCCTCAGTGCCCCGCATATACATCAGATTTTTATTTAAAAAAAAGCTTCGAAATAAAAACATATATCGCTTTTGCAGATTGACCAAGTATGAAATTACGTTAATCGAGCTTAAGAAAGATGTGTTAATGATTGTATGTATGTATAATTGAACTATCTAATGCTGAACAAAGTGATATTAAAAGTTAAAAAACAATATATGTTTTATTTTTAACGGGAATCGAACTTAGGCCACAAATAACAAACAAAAAATAAATTTAAAAAATACATCACATTTTTATTATTATTATTATTATTATTATTATTTGGGGTGTGTGAAAGTGAAATAGATAACTAACCTTGATTGTAGCTTCGCTAACTTACGATATAAAGGTTCTGTACACAAAAATCCACTTTGGTAGGAAGCTGGGATCGAATTTGGTACTTCATAATTTTAGAGTTGAACTAGTCCTTGTATGAAAAAAAGAATTTCACGTATATAGCACTTCGTTTCACGACAGAAAGGAACGAATTAACTTAATGTCTAAAAATATTCAATGCTTTCTCACCGAGAATCGAACCTGAACTCTATTATTATTATTATTATTATTATTATTATTATTATTATTATTATTATTATTATTATTATTATTATTATTATTTTGGGAGTGAAAGTGAAACAGATAACTAACCTTGATAGTAGCTTCGCTAACTTACGATATAAAGACTGTACACTAAAATCCACTTTGGTAGGGAGCTGGGATCGAATTTGGTACTTCATGATTTTAGAGTTGAACTAGTCCTTGCATGAAAAGAAAAAATAATTTTATGTATATAGCACTTCGTTTTCACGACAAAAAGAAACGAATTAACTTATTACCTTAAAATATTTAATGCTTTCTCACCAAGAATCGAACCCGGACCCCCAAGGTTTGCGGTTCTTCGTAAGTGTATGGGACATGTATAAACATTTTCGAGTGACTTGCACATCATCGGAACCGATTTCCCCAGAGGAACGAATTAACTTAATGTCTTAAACTATTGAATGCTTTCTCATCGAGAATCGAACTCGGACCCTAAATATGCTTTCATTTTTGAATTAATCCTTGCATGAAAAAAGAATGCTTTCTCACGGAGAATCGAACCCGAACCTCCAAGGGTAGGGGTTCTTCGTAAGTGTATGGGATGTGTATAAACATTTTCAACTGACTTGCACATCAGCGGAACCGATCTCCCCAGGCCACCAGTTCTTTCTTCATTTAGGTATAAAGGCAGTTGAAAGAACAAATTATAAAATGTATTTATTCATAGCTCAGTTTGTATGAGTTCAGTTTCTAATATTAAAAAAAACACACACACAGACACATACATACATATATGTGGATGTCTGTTTGCTAGTATCTCTTTCTCTCTCTCTCTGTTTGTTAGCACGTTGAATTCCATCTTAAAAGTGTTTAGTTTCAAGAGCAACAGATAAGATAACATTTCCAAATGTTTTCATGATTCGTATTGCAACTAGGCAACAGACAGACCTACAGTCCTCCTAAACGAATGATAACAACTGCCGTGAGAAACGTTAGTAAACATCGGACGTTAAAAGATAGAGTACTTTTAATTGTATGTTAAATAATATTATGTGTCTTAAAGTTTTATAATAACATGTCTACCTGGGTTTGGGTACAAAACCTCGCGGCCAGAACCTCGCGGCGACAATCTCGCGGACCAAAACCTCGCCTGGTCAAAATCTCGCCTCCCAAAACCTCGCGGCCCAAAATCTCGCCAGGCCGAAACCTCGCCTGGCCAAAACCTCGCCGCCCAAAACCTCGCGGGACAAAATCTCGCCGGGCCAAAACCCCGCCTGGCCAAAACCTCGCCTGACCAAAATGTAAATGTTCCAACAGATGATAAGGATGACGGTATAAAAGACGCTGTTTCAGAAGAAGTATCACGGGTATTTGACCAAGTCCCGCGATACCATATGAAAATTCTATATCTGTATTAGAGGATTTCAATGTGAAGGTAGGGCAACAAGATGTTTTTAAACCGGTTATAGGGAAAGAAAGTCTGCATAAGGAAAGTAGTGACAACTAACGAGGTTAGTTTCGTGAACTTTGGAACATCCAAAAACTTAAAATTTTAACAAAAATCTAATAATATTTATGAAAATATGAAATAATATATGAGTTTTTACGACGTCCCTTGATTATGTCCTTGATTATAGGTTAAAGGAGAGGTAGATGACCAGGATGAAGGAAATGATCGAATAAAGAAAGTGGGAGGAAACGGGAATAACTCGAGAAAGCCCACGCACACGATGTTTTGTATCTTCTTCTTCTTCTTCTTATTATTATTATTATGATTATTATTATTATTATTATTATTATTATTATTATTATTATTATTATTATTATTTGTAATGTGGAATTGCATATTAAGAAACACATTGGGTAAATTTTAAAGAAAAGTTTCATTCGCGGCGAGGTTTTGGCCCGGCGAGATTTTGTCCCGCGAGGTTTTGGGCGGCGAGGTTTTGGCCCGGCGAGATTTTGGGCTTCGAGGTTTTGGCCACGCGAATTTCTGGGCGGCGAGGTTTTGGCCACGCGAGGTTTTGGCCCGGCGAGATTTTGTCCCGCGAGGTTTTGGGCGGCGATGTTTCGGCCGCGACATTTTGTCCGTATCCCGTCTACCTGTCTGTCTGTAGCATGTGCTTGGGAGAGCCCTGGAACATCGAGTCACTTTATCTTTAAGTAATGATAATAGAATAAAAAATGTGGAACAAGGGAAAAAAGAAATGAAATCTTTGAGTTTTACGTCCCACGTTTATGCCTACGATGATAATGGAGGAAGGGAGCCGAAAAGCTATCAAACAAAATGGGTTTTACGTCCCACGGTTATGCCTACTAGGCTAATGGATGGAAGGTGATGATGAGAAATGAGTGAAATGATGTAATGAAGAAAGTGGGGGGAAACGAGAGAATTCCCAAGGAAATCCATTCATACGGTGTTTGTCTACCACAAAGTTCACTTGTCGGGAGCAGAATTTGAACACGGGGCCTCATGCATCACAGGTGAACGCTCTACCACTGAAGCACCGAGGACTCCCCCATAGGTCAAAGCACAGCACTCATGCAATGATTTTATCCAACATAAAGTTCACTTTTGGGGGTCATGATTTGAACACGGGAGGGCCTCATGCATCAGAGGTGAACGCTCTACCACTGAACCACCGAGTCCCCTAGGTCAAAGCACAGCACTCATTCAATGATTTTATCCAACATAAAGTTCAATTTTGTGGACATGATTTGAACACGGGGGCCTTATGCATCACAGGTGAACGTTCTATCATTGAGCATCCGTGGCCTCCTGGAACGAAAGATTAAACTATATTACTCATGCAATGATTGTAAAGGGATCCAACATAAACGTCACAATGGAACATAAAGGTTTTTCATTTGATACGGCGCTAATAAAACAAGCAGTTTGTTTATGGTCTTTCTTCGTTCTTTTCGAGCTTCAAGTTTTTCTATGACTTCATTAAAATCTGAAATGCTACTCGTCAAGTTTTTCTGAATAGAAAGCATCGCTACTGCAAATATTTTCAGCTTTATTTTCTTTAAGGTACAGAAACACCTCTCTCTTCCGATGCGTGACAGGTAAAATTAGCAATTTGAAATGCCTGTAACTTTTGTGAATCCCAAAGTAAAATCCAGGTAGGCAAATTTTTGTCCACGAGCTTTCACGTCGAAAATGGCCTGAATGACCAATAATTTCAACAATATATATATTTTGAAGCTGTATGAAAGCTCAGTTTCGTAGAACTCATCTTCTTCTGTCTTCTTCTCTCCTATTATTTGGGAGAACGTTAGATTTAGCAACTCTTCTTCTTCTTGGAGACATATTGCCAGAATGAAGAAACACAGTTTTAAACTATCAAGAGGACACTTCTAGCCACCATCCTTCGTAGAAAGGCCGATTGGTTTGGGCACATCTTGCGAAGAAATTGTCTTCTTCACACAGCCATAGAAGGAAAGATGGAAGTGACTCGAGGAATAGGTAGTAGAAGAACGCAGCTGATCGATAATTTGAAAGATAGGAGAAAATATTGAGAGTTAAAAGAGGAAGCTGAAGATCGACAAAAGTGGAAGAAACATTTCCAGGCCAAAATCTAAAATTTAAAAAAATCATTAATCCCAGGACCTACCGAAAGGCATAATACTTAATAATAATAATAATAATAATAATAATAATAATAATAATAATAATAATAATAATAATAATAATAATAATAATAATAGAGACATGATGCTCACATAAATAATTTTTAGAACATTGGTCAGATTATGTTTTTAAAGTGAATCTCGCTACAGACTTGTTCTTTTCATAAGTGAGAAAATTTCTTCACAGTGATATGAACTACCGAACATGGAAATAATGTACGATTCATTTTTTAGTTTTTAGTTACTCCTATTATTTTTAGTTACTCCTATTTTTTAGTTTGTAAAATTCTGGTAAACCCTCTTCATGGAATTTTTGTTTCGAGTTATATCGGGATGAATTTATGTTAATTCCATGTGGAAACGAGTTGCTCATTTCTTAATGTCAGTTCAGAAAGAAGCAGAATACAGGGAGAGCTAATCTTTGATGGGTCTGATATCGCGGAATCTTTCTTTGAATTCATTTTTCAAATGCTGAAGCTTCTTGGTATGCATCCTGTACAAAGCAAGTGTCTTGTACTTGTTCCATACTTAACACAAATTGGTAAATGTATCAAGCCTTTGTTTTGTAACAGTTTCTCCCAGAGCTGCAACTTGTGTTCTAACGTTTTTATTTACGTAACGTTTGCAGTAATTATGTTTTTTCCTTAAAGTTTCAAATTAAAATGTGACAAATATTTCGTAATATCAACTGCCATGAAAGAAACATATTGTAACCACAAAGAATCTGTCAGTAAGTTTGTGCTTTGTTCTTTGATTTGAAGAAAATTGCTAATTCCATCTCTCAAGTTCCAGGAACTTTTCAGACCCGTGGAACACAGGATACCCATCACACTTCTCTGCGATAGGGAAACCTAGAATATTTATGCAAAATCTTCCAAGAAAACAGCAAATTGTCGCTGGTTTAAGCCATATGAAGTTGATTTAAGAACATTGTCTATGTGAACTATCTTTGAACGTATCACAGAGTGACCCAAAGTAGGCATACAGACCTGCATTGGTCAAGTATGACATTTTAATTTATTAAGATAATGAATTTATATGTTTCGGTCTATTCCGAGTTAGTCATAAGTGAAAAGGAATTAAGAGCAAATAATGAAGAAACTAAGTCAATATACTGTATGTATGGATTGCAATAAGTAAATGAAAATCCCATGAGCTGATCAGTACGGGACTGTATACCTACTTTTCGGCCACTATATATATACGAGTACTTCTTTGTTGGTTTCTGAAGGTGAACCGAGGGTCACAAACAAATGATTCAAGGGCCACATGCAACTCACGAGTTTGAAATACTTGTTCTACAGTTACGGGCTAATTCTGTTACCGGAAAAATGGCAGGTCATTTGTATTTGAAGTTTCATTGCGTTATTTTCAAATTACAAGTGTATTCTCAATTTTGAACTTCAAAGGACAAATGCTTTTCAGACAACTGATGTAGATCTATTAGTTTTTATTAAGTAAGGAATATTTTAAGAAGATATTAGTAGAATAAATTATTAACATTCCAGTTTATTTCAAAGGAGAAAGAAAAATAAATCCTCTATAAATCAATGGACAAAAAAGATGACACACAACACGCAACATTATCCAACATTTCTCAAAATGGTTTAAATTTCCATTATATGGACTGAAGTTGAGGATTTTGAAGACTTTGAGGCTCAATATGAACCAATTATATACAGACTTGATGCCACAAAGAAAAAACTATGTAGCGTACGTAAAATCGTAGGTTACATGCGTAAATCTTAGGGATAGGCGCGAGTTGAGTCAAATGTAATTTTCTCGAGTTGAGTTTCGAGTCGAGTCACTGTTTTCAGGTCGAGTTTCGAGTTGAGTCGAGTTTGATAAATGGCTCGCTCGTTCAGCTCATTTTAACTCGTTTTGGAATCATGCCCTTATTAGACTGGAAAAAGAAAGCCATGAGAAATATAAGCAATAATATGAAATACTTTTATTGTTTCTCACGACTTTTCTTATTAAATCCGTGTTGATAGAGAGAAAGGCAGAAGGAAAACCAGGAGGAGGACGACCAAGCATAGAATATCTAGATTATCAGTTACGAAGATTTATCTTAGACTTGAGAAATGGTTATCCTTCCTTCCTTTTTCATTATTATTTGGCCATGAAACAAACGCCTGAGGCATATACAAGCCTTCTACGCAAAATTTCCAATCGACCAGTGAAAACGTCATCTTTCTAGAGCCTGTAGTTTCCGAGATCTCATTGTCGAAAGGATTGGCTACAAACATATAAACGTCCTCAACATATAGTTTGAAAGAACTCGAAAGGTGGAAGCACAATTCACATGCATTGATTTTGGAGAAGACTTATTAAAATACAAAGGCTTTAAGCACTAATTTTATATCATAAACGTTTTGAAAAAGATATAGTTAACTAATTTAGACTATTTAAAGTACAAATACTTAAAATGTTTGTCTCTGTTAAACGTTGAACTAGTATTGTCAACGAAACGAGAAACTTCTCGGCACGAGAAGAGACAAGTCTCGAATCGGCAAGTACATTTTCAAACACTAGTTCACCCAAGTTTTAGATGTCAAATACTGTTTTAATGTTACATGTGTCATGTATAAAAACTATAAATTGATAAAAATAATTGTACGAACGCGATGAATAACATTTATCAGGGTGCTGAAACCTCAAAATACTATTACTTGGGTAAACTAGTATTGCCAACGAATCGAGAAACTTTTCGGTACGAAAAGAGATAAGTCGCAAATCGACAAGTGCATTTTTCAAATTCGAAATGAAACAGAAACATCCGAGACTCATCGGCAATACTAGTTCACTCAAGTTTTAGTCCTCAGACATTGTTTTAATGTTGCATGTGGCATATATAAAAACTTTAAATTGATATAGTAATTGCACGAACACGATGTATTTTCAAATTCAAGACAATACAGAAACATCCGAGATTTATGAGCAATACTAATTCACACACATCCGAGACTTATAAGCAATACCAATCCACCCAAGTTTTCGATGAGAAAGATGTTCACATTAGACAAAATTTACAGAAAAGTCGGAATATTAAGGAATGGTGGTGATCTGACCTAGAACACACCTTTTCATTACAGTAAACAAAGAACAGGAATGAACATGAATTGTACCTCAAATGTTGTGTACGGGTTCGGTTTCAATCACAGTTCCCATGAAGTGAACTTTGTGGTGTACAAACATCGTGTGTGCGTGGTATCGTTTATGTTTCTATTCCATAGAATTTTTTTCTTATAAAGATGTTGATGATGAACGTGTACAATAGATTTCAACCTTTCAATGGAGTCATTCGATGCATTTTTAATGTTATACTTTCGTTTTGAAAGTAATTGATTTTCTAAGAAACGATTACATGTTACTCTTGTGCAGATCACATCTTTGCAAATACCATCTAATGTAACCCACTAACATTTTGAATCAGGTCCGATTGGGACAAAATTTTCTAAAAGGGAGCATGGACATGCCAATTTTGGTTGCTAATCATGGGCCCATGTTCGTCAAATATTAGTAATTTTAAGCATTACATCATTAGCCATATTGTCTACTGTCTCCTTGGTATTATCACAATGGAAAGTTCGCTGACAGTATTCGTAACTTTTTGTAAAAGAGTGATGAGTAATCACAATTTAATTTTTTAACGGTCATGATGGATCAATGGTTGAGTCCCAATGGTAGATTGGCAACAGCCAGTCCCATAATGTAGGGAGAGGGGAGTAGAATTTAGGAGAGACGCAATTCAATCATATTTTAGTTCATTTGCAAGCCTACAGTGAAAATTTTAGGGGCGCTACTTCTGGTGCTTGGGGTTCCTGCCTCAATCCGAGTTCATGTTAATAGGGAATTGTGGTAAACAAAAAAAACTGAGCATTAGTTCTCTTATTTACTTCTACTTTCTTCATTCCTGTATTTTTTATTTTTATGTTTGTTATTTTTCTAAAGCAATTATGTCAGGTTAGAAGAACATGTATCCTTTTTTTAGTACGTGTGTTGTTCTTCTACTCACAAATTCAATGGATTTCAGGATGCATGATGACTCACTGATATAACGTTTATTCACATTTTCATTCTATCAACTATTATTTTTTCGTCATTCACTTGTCTTAATCATATGTCCTTTTACCGAGAAAGGGCATATTTGTGGGACGTATCTTTATTTCTCCGGGGGGTCTTTACATGATGTACAAACCTATTACATTTTAGGTTTGAGGAGTGTGGTGGCTCAGTGGTAAAGGATTTACAACCAGTACTTCATTTTTCAAATGCTGAAGTTTCTTGGTAGGCATCATGTACAAAGCAAGTGCTGGAACTTAATGACGATCCGTGCCTCAGATTTGTCAATCATCCCACCTTCAGTTAATTACTCCAAAAAAAAAGAAAGATAACGAGTTCGGAAATTGCTAGATTCATGTTTCTCCAGGGCTGATGATGATGATGGTGGTGGTGTTAGGTGTTCAGTATAATAATAATAAGGGCGTAAACACATCTCTCTCTGTTTCAGACAATTCTCATAGTTCGTGAAGAAAAATTTATTACTTTTAGATTCATTTGCCAACGAATCGAGAAACTTTTCGGTACGAAAAGAGATAAGTCGCAAATCGACAAGTACATTTTTTCAAATTCGAAATGAAACAGAAACATCCGAGACTCGTAGTATTGTCAACTAATGTGCCTGCAAACATACTATGATAAAAGGAAATGGCAACGTTAATAGGAAATGGCAACGTTGATTTGCACTGAAGAGTGGAAATACGAAGAAATTCTGTTAGGTGAAACGTTAAACTAAAATATTTCATCTCTCTCTCTCTTTCTCTCTGTCTTTCTCTCTCTCTCTTACGAAGGTCATGATGTCTCAATGATTGCGAAAACTATCACTTAACACAATATGATGTTCTTATTCCGTAGCAAATACGAAAACTCAATTTAGAGGTACGTTGATAACTTGATCCAAGATCCAATATATTTTGAATCAAAAACTTTTTTGTACGTCTTATATCTGGACAACTACATAAAGTATAGACAGATCCAGATTATCGCCTAACTCACTATGATAACTTTATTCCCTTAAAAAAAATACGAAAAGTCGATTTAGGAGGGGGGCCGTTCGAAGAATTTTGTAATCCCTGATTCAAGATCCAATAATTATATTTTATTCAAAAATTATCTTGTACGCCTTATGTCTGGAGAACAACATGTAGTGTATGATGTTCATTATAAGCTTACTTGTTCGAAGATCGAACTAGGGACCGCATGCACTGGGTTGCGGAACAATGCTCTACTACACTAAGTATCCATCTGAAAGAATAAGTCGTTGCTTTACCACTGAGCCACACACAAACGTTCACATATTTCTTACGTTCGAAGCGTAAGAAAATATTTCAGTTTAACGTACCACGATTATGCCCATTATGTTGAGGGAGACGGGTGATTAAGATAAATGAATGAATGAATACTTAGTAGAATGAGAATGTATGAGTAGACCATGAAAACTCACGGACACGATGTTCGGAGGTCGAACTAGGGACTGCATGCACTTTGCCACAGTGCACGACAATTAGTAATAAAAAAACTTTTAGTCTTTCCCGCTGGCCTGCATAACATCGTCGTCCTCTGTAAACGAATACAGATTATTATAATCACACTTCTCAGAAACGAGATATCGCAGCCATGACATTGCATTCTTCTTCTTCTTCTTCTTCTTCTTTCACACACACACACACAAACACATACACACACACACACACATACACATATACTTTTTCTCTCTCTCTCTCTCTCTTTCTTCATGCAATGTGATAAACCAAGGAATTAACCTACAAACCTCTTCGTAATCTTCCATTGTATGCTTGTCTTGTTTTTTCACACAACAACGCAATGTGAAGATTGACTTCCAGACTACGTAATGCAACGGGAAGCCACATGAAAGGGCTATGTCTGTCCGTCTGATTCACTGATTGAAATTTTCATGCTTTAAGGATGCTGATAACTTCTAGATCATCATTTTGTACTTACATTTTCAAAACGAAACAAGACGACAAAAGATTTTTGAGAATGCTTCGAGAATCAACACTCAAAATGTTAAGATCGGAAACTGGTTTCTTTGAAAACAATTCACCGTGGCGAATATGGTGGCTCAGTGATAGAGGATTTACATCCAGTACTTTTGAGGTCCCTGATTCGATCACGGCTCACACCGTGTGGACTTTCTGATAAATTCAAAAATCTACAAACACAATGTTGTTCACTGTAAACGTACGTTGTATTGTGATCGAACTAAAGACTGTCGCAATAAAGATAAGTGTACATCATTTCCTTAGTAAAAAAAAAGACGTCCGTACGGTTTCTTTTCAGATCAGCCATTCTAAATGAAGTTTCTTAATTCCTAAAACAGAAGTATCGGAATAACAACATTAGTATAGTAATTTAAAAATCCTACCATATTTAAACATATCGATCACAAAATACAAATTTTATGTGAAAATAATAAGATTTCAATTTCACTATATTATTATTATTATTATTATTATTATTATTATTATTATTATTATTATTATTATTATTATTATTATTATTAATATTATTATTATTATTATTAAATGCACTAGGTTTAGTACTACACTGTTCAGTATAAATGAAAAATATTTTCTGCTTCTTTATGAACAGAAATCTACTTCATTGACACCCATCAACGGTAGAGTTCGTTTTCCGTCAAACTTGACTGTGTTTGTACACTATCAAATAAATCAGTCATAATTGAATCTATGAGTTTTTTGTTTGTAGTTTGAAAACAAGTGGAATCAAATGTACAAGTTTTCCCATTCTGTTAAAATTTCACTTAAATCCAAATACAAGGCCTTTACCAACACGATTCACTTGTTCAAATGTGCCACTTTTCAGTACAATACAAATTAATTTGGCTTTCATTAAATTAAGACCATGTGCTAGTGTTGTAAATAGAAAAAAAACGGTTCGTATTTTTTCAGAATTGTACGTTTTTTTTTATAAAAAAAACATTGCCTCTCGTTTTTTTTCTAAATTTCGTTTTTTTTCAAATAGTCATTTGTAATGCATCTTACGTCTATTTAAGTATGAAATATTTTTATGTAGGTATAATCACCGTAAAATGCAACATAAATTAAACGCTAGATACTGATACGCTACAAATATTTTACAATTTACATGAATACCATACCTATTAACAATTCGGGTTTCAGCAGTTTTCATCAATATCAACTAAGAAATAAAAGTAAAAATGAAATTTTGTTTTCTCGTGAAAGCAGGCCTTTAATAAGTACGAAAATAATGTCACGAACAGTATAAAATTTCAATAACTTGTCTAAAGGTAAAAACTAATACTAATTTGCCTAATAGTATTTTTCTAAATGTCATATATAAATAATTTGTCGATTAGATATATATGATATGCAGAGCCGGCTCTACCATATATGCAGTGGTGTATTTACGATTTTGTTTCGGGAGGGGCTTTGCTAACATTCGGGGGGAAGGGGTTTGCCTAAAAATATGAAAATTCTGCAAGATATTTCATATACTTTACTGTAGTAAGTAAGATTTCGGGGGGGGGCTTAAGCCGGGAAGCCCTCCTAAATACTCCACTGTATATATGCAACACGTGCATTTGCGTGGAACGGCAAGCTTGGATGGTCCGGCAAAATCTGTCATAAGTATATTATTTAAATTAAATATTTCTTGTTGGAAACACTTCATGATGATGGTAGTTACATTTACTAAGCTGACCTTCTATTTGAATACTACATTCATAAATTATGTTTAGGTTGCATTAGTTTAAGACCACATGGACAATGCTAAAGCAAATGGTCGAATAAATCCGAGCACAAATTGCTTGATTGTTGTCAAATGCAAGAATTCAATTCTCGAATAGTAGTGAATATCTGTTCCATTTCGTATGTTATCACAGTTTTGATATGAAAGTAGTCTTGTTTTTGTCAGAAGCAAGTTCCTTATCATTGAAGATAGAAACAAGTTTTTTAAAAAAATGTTAGGAGATGTAGAAGAAAAATCAAGAAATAAAGATAAAAGATCTAGTTGCACTGGAATTGCAAACTGATACATTGAGATTGAAGTTCGATAGTGAATTCTATAAAAAGGATTACCATCTATCCTCTGCAGGTGTGTTTGCTTTATCTTTCACTATCATAATAGATTCACATTTAAAGAAAAAGAAACATACACAACAAAATTGCATTTTTAGTAAGTATTTAAGCCTTTCTGAGTGCGACTGCACTTACCCTCACCTTTGTTGTTCATGCTGGAGTAGCATACTTAAAATCATGACTTCTGAGATTTGTTCTTCCTGGAGAAAGGGGGAGGCGGCAAATTATGCCATTGCACGAGGCGACAAATTGACTAGGACCTGAATATAGGATGACTCAATTTGAAAAATGAAATGAAATCTTTGAGTTTTACGTCCCACGGTTATGCCGGTGAGGCTAAGGAGACGGTGATTATGAGTAAGGAATGAAATGGTGGAATGAAGAAAGTGGGAGGAAACGGGAGAACCCCGAGAAAACCCACGCACACGATGTTTGTCCACCACAAAGTTCACTTGGCGGGGGCTGGGATCGAACCCGAGAACCCAAGCACCAGAGGTGAATGCTCTACCACTGAGCCACCGCGGCCCCCGACTCAATTTGAAGTAATGCAGGGTGTTTCAAAATTAATATTAGGGTTTTGAAACTTTGTAGTATCTATTACAATTAACTTACAATTATAAACGAAACTCCCCTAAATTGAATGTGTTTTGTGCCATATGGCGGAAAGTTTATGGGCCTTTTTCGCCTATCGACTAGATGTGTGCCGTGTGATGAATGAATCTCACATTGAACACTTGTAGTAAAGACTGTTTGAGGTGCTCTTTTACTTGATGCATTGCTCATAATTGTACGTAAAATGTAGTAAGTACTACGAAGACTTAAAACCCCAAAATTTATTTTGAAACACTCTACATTTCTCACCAACAGTGTTGGAACTAAGATGTAAAAAGGAGAGAAAATTTTCCCTATAAAGTTATTGTTTACAACGATATTATTATTAGTCGAGACTATAACTACAACAACAACACAAGTTAGTAGTCAAAAAAATGTAATCAAATGTATACTCGGTGGCCCAGGTGGCCAAAATGGCACACACAGGTGTGTCACTTGTTTAATCCGCTCCAGTGTGGACACTAATTAAGATATCGGGATATTGTTCTTGCAAAATGTGGTTGGACTATAGTTTATCATATTAATTTCTTTTTCTTCTGGTGTCGAATTTCCTTCTCAAATTTCACCCCAGTAAAAAATTCGAGAATTTTCTAATTTCGAATTTCCTTTACCTTTTTTCCCTTGTAGCTTCCTTCGTTGTAGAAAGATATCCTTAAGACTTGCCAGGTAGATACCTCGGATGGATACCTAACTATTGACATCAATTGGACGGGCCTCCGCGCAGTGTTACCAATTAGGGAAATTACAATTCTCCTATATTTGGGCAAAAAATTAGAAATTTTTGTTTATAAATCCGTACCTATACATTCGAGTGCAAGTCAACTTACGCCAATCGAACATTTGTCCTTACTTAACAAACGAAAGTACAGATCGTTACAATGGGATAATTAGGGGACGCACGTAAAATTCGTATTTAGGTTCTAGCCCTTGATTTTTCTAGTTTTTCCTTATTTTTCTGTTTACCGTAATATCTTTTTGGTAATTAGAAGCTTTGTTCCTTAAATATCGCCATAATACTTGTAGGATATATTAGTGGTGTACTAATGTTTAATTTAAGATAGCTTTCGTCTGTCTGGTTGCAGTGTTGCCAGCTACAAAATATTTTAATTCCAGATTTTAGGGTAAATTTTGGAAAAATTATATGTTTTGTCTCTATTATTTCCCTCTTGTTGGCTATATCGGAACAAACGTACCAGTATCCGGAAGTCTATTCTTTGCTCTACACAACGCACTATAGAAAGTTTCAATAGGATAATTAAGGGAAGTACAGTTGAGGTTTACAGTGGACCTTGTTCTCTAATTGGAAAGATAACTGTGATTTTTCTTAAGGTAGAATGAGATATTTTTTATTGACATGCTTACTTTATTAGATATCATCACAAAACTTGTAGGATATATTAGAGGGATACCAAAGCTTATTTTAAGATAGTTTGTGTGTGTCTGATAGTAGTGTTGCTAGCTACAAAAAAAAATTAATTCCAGATTTTAGGGGCAAATTTTGGGAAAAATTCCCTTTTTTATTTCTATTATTTCCTTCTTGTTGGCTACATTCAAACAAATGTACCAGTGTCTAACAGACTCATCCTTAGCCTACACAGCGCATCATAGAAAGTTTCACTAGAATAATTAGGGGAAGTACAGTTGAGGTTTATAATAAACCATGTTCTGGAAATGGTAAGAAAATGGTGAATTTCTGAGGTAGAATGAGATTTTTTTTAAATTTCATGCTTACTTTCTTATATATCGCCATGATACTTGTAGGATATATTCTTTGAGTACTACGGTTTATTTTCAGATAGTTTTTGTCTGTCTGGTGGCAGCGTTTCCAGCCAAAACAATTAATTCCCGCTATTAGGTGAAAAATTCGGAAAATTTCCCTTTTCCCCTCTATTATTACCCTCTTACTGGTTACATTGAAACAAACGTACCACTACCTGAAAGCTTCCTCTTTGCCCTACAGAACGCACTATAAAAATTTTCAATAGGATAATTAGAGAAGCTGTACCCCGGCATATTTGATTTTTGCCTCTTAGGCGTAAAAAGTGTCAAAATTTCATGTGTATGACAGATTTTTTTCTTCCCCTCTTTGAATGGAAGCCAGCGACTTCAGGATTTCACTGTACCTTGTCAACAAACCAAAGATTTCTTTAGGTTACTTGAACCCATATAGCAGCAGTGGTGCTAGATACAAAAAAAAAATTTGAAATTCGGTTAGGGATTTTTTGTAAATTTTCACCCCTACATTTCCCTCAATAATTTCCCACCCGTTGGTAATACTGCAATGCAACTTACACCAAAAAATAGCCACATCCATTTTCTTAAAAACAAGGCCTTAACCACATCAATCGAATGAATAGTTTTTGAGCAATAAGTCACTAGCTGGAAATGTAGGAAAACGCCAAAAATGGCCTGGGACCGAAAGGAATAATCACACAATTTTGCTCGTATAGGTTCGAAGAAACAAACGATTTGTAAGTTACGAGGGCTTCGACTCAAGTTCTGTTGATTATTTCAATAATCTGCAACATAAATCAATAAATAATAGTTGCCAGAAAAAAAACAGACTTTTGAAAAAAAACATGAAAAAGAACGATGTTTTTTATTGAAAAAAAACTTCACAGAAAAAAAACCGTTTTTTTACAACACTACCATGTGCACCATTTAATAAGACAAGAAGGAGGAACAACCATGTTTCGTCTTGTTTATATATGCCCTATACATTTACGATTATAATATCAGTTCAGTAAATTCAAGATCGTGTATGTTACGTCCAGATAAATTAATCTTCATTCCTTTATATATTAAACATATATTTCCATTTTTCCAAATACGATGATAATGCATCATTATCAATAAAATCCCTGGAGGTTATACATAATAGCACATACGTAAATTATTTGTATAAATACATATTGTTTTGATAACTTTAGAATATGTACATGTACTTTTTTTACAGTTATATACAGAGAAAAAGTATGTAATGGAACTTTATTCACATTTCACTTCAAATTGTGTCATATTGAAAGGTAAGTTCCTTATTGCAACTTTTACTGGCATTTTTATGTATATCATCATTCGGAGCACTACGAAATACTTGCATAACAGAGCACTTTTCCTGTATTTGTTTAATAAACGCATATCCCTTCTTAAGGTAAAGAAATGGACAGTTAGGAAACCATTTCGCATGTTCTATCCATGGTACATCGTTATCAGTCCAATCTTTTAATCCACCAGCACAATAGGAGCATATAGTTTGATCTTCTTTGTTCGTGTAAAAAAATCCAGCATCACTTAATTGATCCGGGCATTGTTTTGATGAAACAGGCCAATGTTTGAATGTTCTTAAACGTAATTCCTTTGTACAATACTGATTATATTGAGGGGCAAAACATTTATATGCACTACTATATGGTAATTCTGGCATTTGTTGGAATGGTATCCTTTCAGATACAGAATTTGGTCGCAGTTCCATTCTTAATCTTCCACTATTCGTATTTTTCTAATCGTCTGCTTAAATGAAATCTTGCTTACGTTTCTATGTTCAATTATGTTCGAAATCTACGAAAGTCAATATTATAAAGTAACTTATGATTTACACAGCCATGCTATTTAAGCAGCTGATCAACAGAGACTAATGACACTATGCATACAGATATCTGTGCACACATGCATGATGCAGGAAGGGATGACGAAGAGGAAATCATATTTCATCTTGTTTATACATGTACCATACACTTACGAAGGACCAAGATCCTTGTGGGTCCAGGTTCGATTCTCGGTGAGAAAGCATTCTTTTTTCATGCAAGGATTAATTCAACTCTAAATCTTAAAGTACTGGTATTGCGTTCGACTCCTGTGAGAGACCTTTCAAAATGAAATCATATTTAGGGTCCGAGTTCGATTCTCGATGAGAAAGCATAAAATACTTAAGACAATAAGTTAATTCGTTCCTCTGGGGAAATCGGTTCCGATGATGTGCAAGTCAGTCGAAAATGTTTATACATGTCCCATACACTTACGAAGAACTGCGACCCTTGGGGGTCCGGATTCGATCCTCGATGAGAAAGCATTGCATATTTTAGGGCATTAAGTTAATCCAATCCTTTCTGTCGAGAAAACGAAGTGCTATATACGTGAAATTCTTTTTTTTTCATGCAAGGATTAATTCAACTCTAAATCGTGAAGTACTGGACTTCGTTCGATTCCGATGAGAGAGCTTTCAAAATGAAAAATATTTAGGGTTCAGGTTCGATTCTCGGTGAGAAAGCATTGAATATTTTAAGACATTAAGTTAATTCGTTTCTTTCTGTCTCAATGGTCGTGAAGTACAGGTCTTGCGTTTTGATTCCGGTGAGAGAGCTTTCAACATGAAAGCATATTTACGATCCGGGTTCGATTCTCGGTGAGAAAGCATTGAGTATTTTAAGACATTAAGTTAATTCGTTCCTTTCTGTCGTGAAACGAAGTGCTATGCTTCACTTTCACTCCTCCAATATAATAATAATAATAATAATAATAATAATAATAATAATAATAATAATAATAATAATAATAATAATAATAATAATAATAATAATGTGATGCTGTATTTTTTCACGCCTTCAGTTCATAACCTACAGGCATTTCGTGGGCGTAGTTTTTTGTGCTATGGGAATATGTTATAATGCAATATCTCATCACGGCTTCAACATAAGCAGCAAATTCATTTGGCATAATTTGATCTTTGATTTCTCTACATAAGTGATTTTAATTACTTGTCATAACAGACATCATCATGTGAATATCCATATAACACTTTTCACATGCAATACAACCGACCCTGATGATTTGAGTATACAAATTTTTTCATCCTACGTTTTTAAAACATTATGATATGCTATGAGAAGCTTCCGCTATTAGAACATGCTCAATCAATGGAATCCAATACGTTTTAAAACAACCATGAACTGAAATATTCGTCTTATCAACTCAATTTCCTGAGAAGGTTCCAGACGAAAATTTTCCACAGACGTTTCGTGAGAATAAGACCAGTGCTAAATCCGCACGCTCTTCCCAGGAGGTCTGGGGACTTCTATCCTTAGCATTACAAGATGGATCTGGGAGCTGAGGGGGGACTCTAGCTATCCAATACAAGACGACTAGAAAAAGAAGACGAAAAGGCATGTTTTTTCATGAACCTACAG
Source organism: Thermobia domestica (assembly GCF_964235325.1). Classification (NCBI taxonomy): domain Eukaryota; kingdom Metazoa; phylum Arthropoda; class Insecta; order Zygentoma; family Lepismatidae; genus Thermobia; species Thermobia domestica. The sequence goes on from NC_137463.1 coordinate 248,333,934, forward strand.
CTGGTGGTAGCCCTAAAAGGCTATGAGCATAACAACTAAAGGCCTGTTGAAACTTGCCTCCGAATTCTAGGAAAACATATCGAATTCAAAGAACGGGCACTTAACAACACGGTTTTGTATGGGTATGTGTTTCGTTATGAGACTCTTATATTGTTTCTCATCCCACGTTTTTAAAAAAAAATCATGAAATATAATATTTACCTTAGCAACTAACAACAATTTCATACAATCTGCTGAGAAGCCTTGATCATCAATATCACGTCTTTACCTACAGGCATTTCGTGGGAATAGGACCCAAGGGGTTTAATCGCTTATGCTCTTCGGCTTTCCAGAAGGAGCAGTAGGTGGCTGGGGGTCAAATAACTAAACAATATAAGACAAGAAGACGAAAAAAGGCATGTTTCATCTTGTTTCTACATCTGGTAGGCATCCAAGAGTATACTTCCTTATTCTAGCATAGCAACATACTGGTTTAGGCCGGTTTAGGACCCCTGATAACGGTTTTAGGGCCAAAATTTTCCCACGCGGATGAACGCCGGGACATCTACTACCTTGTCAACATATTAACTTCCGTAACTGAAATTGGGTTCCAATGCTTTGAATGTCTTACTACCGCAGTCCAGTTCAACGATGAGTGTTGTGGTTAGAAGTTGGAGCTAACCCTCTTAGCATATAGACGTGGCAACTAGAAAGATGGAACAAACGCCACTCGCAAGCTTTTGCACAACTGAACACAAACGAAACCGGCTCTAATTGCTGAACCATGAGTAGTGTTTGAGTTCTAGCATGAAACATTTCCAAATATTTAATTTTGGGGGGGTCTACGACCATAGTCACGCAAAATGCTTCTTTCGTGTCTTTTTTTACCATGTCCTCAGTTTTTCTCCATGTAATATCAGTCATGTTTTTTTTAAATAATTTATTCACATACAGAATTACTTTGTGGCCTAAGCAGCAATTTTTAGCATTTTGCCCTCCTGAGATATTACGCTCCAAAAATGGCATCAAAATCACAAACTTCAACTTTCGGACCCCCATAAATCTACAGTGCCAGTAGTACCATAGCTGTGGATATTTCTGCAAACTCTTTACATGCAATAGTATTTGGCACAGAACTTATCACCCCCCCTCCTACTTAATGCCATTACCAAATACAGTCCCTTTGAAAGTGTAATTTTCTGTGATTTTTCTGGCGATTTTATGTATTGGTTTGCAACTACGTATATTTATTTAAAAGCAAGAGTATATATTCTCCGTGTACCTGAGTCTCTCCAGTAAACATTCGTTTTTGTTTGGTGTTCGTGTGTTTCGTATGCCCTGAGCAACTGAAGTTTTCGTAAACGCTTGCAAATGCAAAAATTGACACTCCACTGACAACAAAGATGCCCGCCATTCAGGAACACTTGTATGGTGGAGAACATAAGTATTTCACCAGGTAATGGCGACTGCTTTGAAGCAAATGCAGAGTATGAGAATTAAATCTGTCATATCTGTAGTTTTGTGTAGAGAAGAAAAAAATTGCGAACCAAAGGTTTAAGAACAACTCATGTTATTAATGTAAATTTTGCCGAAGTTTATTAACTTACATAACCATAAAAGAAATACAAAAGACTTTTGGAAACGAAGAAAAAAAACATACAACTTTGCAAGCGGAGGCAAAGAAACCTACCGTAACCAGACTAAAGACGAATCATTTATAGCGTAGTGATCCCAGTTCAGTGGTCAAGGTTCTTGGCAAGTAATCTCGAGGTTCTTGGATCGAATCCACGTCGAGCAATTTTTTTCTTACTTTAGGAATTTTGATGGTGATTGATCGGTGACGACACACGTTTTATTATATTCAGATATTTGAATACTCGAATGTTTCAATACTTAAATTATCAAGTCTTCAGGAATAATAATAGTAATAATAATTATTATTATCTCGTAGAAGATTAAAAATTAGAAACTTATTATCGCTCAGGTCATACCATTACAAGCAGAAACGTGACATTTAGCAAAAAATATTTCGGTTTCGTTTAATGTTGCCCATGAGGAGAGAAATTTCTCATCTCGATTCTAAAACAAAACAAACAAAACAGGGATGAGAATTAACATCTTACATTCGAGATGGGACAAGGCTAACTCTAATTATCTTCTCGCTGTGGACATGAGAATCGAGACGAGGCGAAAAGTGTCGTAAACATTTCTCGTCTTATCTCGATTCTCGAAATAGTGTATGCCACTCTTTAAGTAACACTTCCGGAGACCTTAGAAGTTGCAATTTCTTGGGAAAAAAAATTTTCAATTGCAACAAACTAAGAAAAAGATAAGATTCAATTTTCTCAAGAGATTAAAGGTTTTAGTATAAGTGACCGGCTTCTAGCCATAGGGGATTCAGGCTAACTCAAGACAGTTTAGTTCAAAATACCTATTCAAATTATATTTTCAGTTTCCTACAAGGGGACAATAAATTTAGGGGATACGATCCCTCGTCCTTCCTTTGACTACATGTCTGTGTATTGGTGATTACTGGTTTTGTGTGTGTATACTACATAGTTTTTGTTTAGATAATATGTAATGAACACGATTCTTTTGATTTATACATAATACGCATAAGCACTAAAGAAAAATGAGGACCTCCGGATCAAAACGCACTTTGTACGTATGTGGACAAAATTAAGTTTCTTACAGACAATGTGAATCGATCTGCAAAATCCATTTGGTAAAAAAAAAAAAAAAAAAAAAAAAAAAAAAAATCTTTGACAATGAAAAACGCGTCTGAAATACCTCGTTTGCATATGAAAGGATTGATTCCACATATGGTTTTTGCCTCTCCGGAAATATTTTGTCTGATATAGAAAGCGCGTTTTGATACGGAGGTCCTCAAATGAAATAAATGGAAATTGAATACTTACTTTATGAGCGTGTGGCCCCCCCTCACTCCCATTCCATTTTAAAAATTCCCTATTCAATCTCATCTAAAGTGGAATTAGGCTTTGTACGTTAACGCAAACTTTATAAAATGGTACTATCTGTTTGAAGGTGCTGGCAATACTGCACTATGGTGACTTGCGTTACATGCTCGTAATACAATGGAGAGGGTGAAGTGTTTGTTCTTTGAAAGAAATAGTTCTACGAACTCTAAAGTAATCAATATTTAATTTTGCCGTTCTTAGTACTTTGGTTTATTTGTATTAATGGCCAATGAATGCGGTAGTTTTTAATGCATATATTGAAGATTTTGCATTAATTTCTTAATATTTTCTTTTGTTACTAACGGGCGTAAGTACAGAGACGCTCGGTAAGACGGCGAGAAGAAAGGTATTCAGATGAACAGCATGCAGTGAATAAAGAGAAAAGGCAATTTGTGTTAAACATGAATCTTTGAGTAAAATTGCCATTTTTGGGAATATTATGAATTGAGAAGCATAAATAACTTCAAAGAAGTAAACAGAGTTTTAAAATGCATGTGGTTACAAGAAAACAAGAGTAAAAGTGTTATATTTATACAAATTGCCGCGAAAACTCGTTCAGCGTGTTGAAGATTGATTCGAAAATTTTATTTTTACATTTAAAAATATTAGTTTCCATCTCAAAAAGTCCCCGGGAAGCAAAAAAATAATAATAATAATAATAATAATAATAATACTACATAAAGCATATAAAGTTTGTCGAATGTTTGGCAATTTCTTCTTAAACTTGGCAATGCAATGTGCAAGTCAAAACATGTAAAAAGCCTCACATTCTTCTCTAACATAAAAAGTAAAAAGTCAAGGCCTATGTATTTCTTCGTAACCACGCTAAATTTTCCCTGAAATCCCCCAACCATCAAAGAGTGTAGTAAAGTAAAATGTGTTACAAATTAACGTGTGTTAAATGGTCATACACAACCAAGCCGGCAATTCGTAGGCAAAAATCTATAATTTCTATCAAAATTTATTTTTCGTTATTTTTTTATTTTTGTATTAAAATATAACATGGGCTAGTAAAAGCATACAATGATTCATTAATAAAAATTTATCTAAAAAATGTACATAAGTAATTTAATGTGTGAGTTATTTTTAATCTAATAAATTGCATTTCATATATATGTTTGTTTCCTATTGTCGTTTTAATATAAATCACTACCGTGCAAATTGCTACCAATATAGTGGGTATTATATTCAAATATTTACTTCCACTCTATAAATGTTAACGGGCGTATTAAAAACGGTAAGTACCCGCAAAAGCAACCTCTGTCCAAGTTTATATTGGTTCGTAATCCAATTAAAGGTTTGCTTCCCCTTTATTTTGGCCTTCGCCAACAATAAAAAAAAAATGCTTGTTTAAACTAACCACTAAAACCACAAAAAAAAAAAGGCGTACCGGACAAGATACGAACCCAGACGGGTCATAAGAACAGGGACAAGCAGGAATAGAAGAAATTGAAGAGATGAGTGGAAGAAACGAAACAAGGAAATTATACATAGCAGTCAAAAACATGATTGAAGGATTCCAGGCACAACCGATTGGATGTAAAGACGAAAAAGGGAACATAATATCCGATAAACAGGATATCATACAAAGATGGACGGAATACTTTAAAAAGCAGCTAAATCCAACATCAGAAACAGAAAAAAGTGAAATACTACAATTGGAAGTAATGGAGAAAGGAAATATCATAGAGCATCAACAAGTAGAAATACCAAGCGATGAAGAAGTAGAGAATGCTATCAGGAAACTTAAAAACAACAAAGCCCCCGGAGAAGACAATATAACAGCGGAGCTAATAAAATATGCAGGCACAGAGATGATGAAGGAAATAGGCAACATGATCAGACGAATCTGGGAAGAAGAAACAATACTATCAGACTGGAAAGTGGGGATACTGCATCCAATACACAAGAAACGAAAAAATGAAATGAAATCTTTGTTTTACGTCCCACGATTATGCCGACGGTGCATACGGTTATGCAAGGAGACGGTGATGATGAGTAATGAATGAAATGGTGGAATGAAGAAAGTGGGAGGAAACGGGAGAACCCCGAGAAAACCCAGCACATGGTGTTTGTCCACTACAAAGTTCACTTGGCGGAGGCTGGGATCGAACCCGAGACCCCTATCACCAGAGGTGAACGCTCTACCACTGAGCCACCGCAGCCCCCACACAAGAAAGGAGACAAAACAGATTGCTCAAATTATAGAGGAATAGTGCTACTGAACACAGTCTACAAAATATTCACAAGCATACTTAATAACAGAATAAAGAGATTTACAGAAGAAATTGCATACGATCACGGATGTTCGTAAAAAATAACAGTCTACAGTGGCGTATACAGAATTTCATGAAGGGGAGTTGAAGCACTTCATCTTATATCCTGTCAGACCAATAGTTATATATATATATATATATATATATATATATATATATATATATATATATATATATATATATATACATGTATGTATGTATGTGGGTGGGTGGGTGTGGGTGGGTGTCTGTGTATGTACGTGAGTATGTATGTATGCGTGTCTTCCTGTTTCACCTTTGGCTACTAAATTATCGCACACCTGGACAGGCAGCCACGTTCGGCGAATCAGGAATCCCTGTTTGGCCGAAAACTAATTAAAGGGAATTTGTACTCAGAAAGAGATTTTTCTCAGCAAAGTATAAACTTTTTTTGTAGCTTGATTTGTGCGTCGTTACCAATTTTCATGGAGTATTAGGCTGATTATGGAACAAAACGCTCCACTTAGTGTTAAACCCAGAATATATATATATATATATATATATATATATATATATATATATATATTCAACAAAATTTCCAAATTAAAGGTAATTACTTTTGGTTAATTGTTATTCCTCATTAACTGTATTTAAGACGCATTTTTTCTCCGCCTTTCATATGTCATTCGTTCCAACTCACAAATCTTGCCGAAATTTGAATGCACTTTACTAAATTACATCCAGTCCTTTTTCTTTCTTTCTTTCAGATTTCAGGTTAGGCAAACAAGACAAACTGCCTAGAGCCGCAGAACTCACGAGGAGTGCAAAATAACAAAAATCAATATTTTTAATGAGTTCATTATCGAACAGCTTATTACGGGATTACGTAGTAGCGGATGAGGAACCTTCGCTTTAAATTGACTAGGGCCGCAAGATGTTTAAATCCGCCACTGTTTCTAGGACAGATGTCGAAAAACTTTGAAATATGTGTAAAAAATTTTGAAATGGAAAGTATAAATATCAAATTCCATGTCTCTAACCTTAAGGAATTCCAAGATATGGATATCTTATCATAATAATTATAATCTCTATGCTCCCCTTCAATTTCCAAAAACCCTTCCGTAGTAGAACTTACGTTACAAATCCTATTTAATTTTCAACCTTAAATCTTATTTAAGGTTTAATCTTAAAGTTTCCAAGTTAACCACTTTGCCCTAAGCGCTAATCAATCGGCCAGTCACGATCTCTTCTTTTCGTTAGTTAAATTAGTTTAGCAGCGAGACTATGAGGCGTGGACCTACAGTTTAACGAAGTTTAACCTCGGATTAGAACCACATGAACTCTCGCCGGAAACAAGCTCGGGTCTCCCGTAGCATATAGCCACGAAATGGTTTCTTTTACATAGATATTTAACGCTGTTTTTGCCCATTTCTGCTGTTAGAATTACTTTACCATTGACCATAGTACTTACCTTACACGTACCTAATTCCAGATAAACAGTGTGAGCGACACAAATGTCAGCAATATTGTCAAAACAACTGCAATTGTTTATGAAACAAGTGCGCTTATACAGCCAAACCTTCACTTTTTGGTGCTTTTCCCTTGGAGACAATAACAGCTATCAGCTGTCTACTGCTATCAGTGGTTTACTTTTGCTATCCTGTTGTTATCGTGTATCAGTTTTTAAAGCGACTGATGTCACACAAACCACGTGAGTTCTGGGTTGATTAAAACAGTATATACAATTGATAATATATCATCAAGGATACAGATAAATTTTATGAATCATCAAGTCTAAATTAGCTTATCTCCTCATATAAATCTTGCATACGATACGGTGAGATAAGTTGAAATTATTCAATTTATCGCATGCAAGCCAGGCGGGCCCAGACTGGGATACTAGAGGGCGGTGGACAAGTCTACCAAAAGGGCGCCAATACAAACGTATATATATATATATATATGATTAGATTTCTGGGCTTTCGGTATCTATGGCCATTTAGCCCGTCACGTATGAGGGATGACGTGTCTCGGCGAGCACACTATCCGGGGAAAGGAACGGAAGAAAGGAGGCAGGCTGGGAGGTACCACACCGGCATTTGAATAGTGTGAGTGAGGAAAACCCAAGAAAACCTCATTCAGGATGGCTGACCTGAAAATGCTTTTTACAATTTTTCGACCGAGTGCCCCCCCAGGAATCGAAACCGGGACCGCTCGCACCATATATATATATATATATATATATATATATATATATATATATATATATATATATATGTTGCTTGGATCTAAAAAAAAGCCAATGTCACTTTTGGCAAAAATGAGATATTCCTTAATTTTAAAGCCCATAAATGGATATTTTCTTGTTGCAAGAAGAAAGGCAAATGTTAATATGAATGGTATATACATTCCAATCTATTTCGTGTTGATATTTGCTCTTCCTGCACAAGAAAACATCCATTAGTCCAGGCAATTTACAGTTGGACCCGGGCAAAATTGCAATAGAAGCTTTTTAAACAGTTTTTGATTCAGGAATCATTACTGAATAACATATTCAAAATCCGACAAAATCGGATCACGGGAACACCCCCAAAAACGGTTTTCAAAATGGCGGACCATGGTTAAAGAATCTTGCGTCTATCTTGCAATTTTCTTCTGTATCTTGGGTTCATCTCATCCGATTTTCACTGTTTTGTTGATGATGACGTTTGAAGATGGTCCCTACAGTTTAACGTGGGATCTGAACCAAATGACGCCACCGGGAATCGAACCCGGGACCTCTTCACCACAAGGTGACGAGCGTAACCACTCATCCATCGGAGACATTATATAACTACATAAGGTTTCCTAAATCATAAGGGGAAAAAATTATAACCCTCCCAAAAATAGTATAAATGTATTCCAAATGTTCTAATATACAGGGTGGCCCAAAAGTAGGTACACAGTTCCGTACTTATCTCCTGTATTTCATACCATTTCTTAGTGTTATCACCTAGCTTCTTTATTATTTGTTCTTAATGTATTTTTACTTATACCTTAAGCCCGGAACAGCCGAAGCAAATAAACCCATAAGCTAGAATGTTATACTTGATCAATGCAGGGGTGTATACCTCCGTTTGGGCCACCCTGTATTTCTAAATAATGTTTAATTTGTGTGTTAGTTGCCTGTTTTCTTAATTTGTTTTTATTATTAATTTTTGTTTTTACGGCTTTAATATTTTAGAAAGCAACTATTTATAATTTGCTTTTTTCTGTTTAATTTAAAAATGGAGATGTCTGAATATTGTGTGGTATGTAAGGAAAAATTGGACAGTTAGCAAGAGATAGTTAAAATTAAACAGAAAGGAGCAGATGGCATAAATGAAGCAAGCCACAGGCGCAGAACTGATGTTGTTGCTGTTCCTGGTATTAGTGTCCATGTTTCATGTCGGAAACGATTTACAGATTCAAAGGATATTGGTGTCAAGAAACGGCAGACTAGTGATGAAACAAAACCAAGAAAAGTGTACGTTTAAATGAAGACCCAATTCGTAGTGCCACTCATTGCTTGTTTTGCGATACATTTGTGGACTGCGTCTATCATAACACTTGTAGTGTCAATTTTCGAACTGGTAGGAACATTCCCCGTGAATACTCTTCCTCCAATAAGTACATAAAGAAAGGTCGGCCAAGTATGAAGAACAGTACCTTGCATTCCTTCAAACTTGTTCGTACTTGGAAAATAATGATGAAGAACAACTGCTGATGGGAGATTTAATTTCAAAAATGGAAGAATATCTTGAAGGGAGTCGAACCTGTGCCTATGATCGGAGACATATGAAGAGGAAACTTTTGGAGTATTATGGAGAGAAAATTATTATTTCTGGTGGAAGTGGAAAGGCAGATGTAGTCACTTTACTTGATACAGTCACTAAAATTCTTCAAAATTATCACCAAAAGTCAAAAGAATGTGATATTGAATTACAGAAGATATACTTAATTGCAGAAGATATTGAATTACAGAAGAAGCAGCAGCCAAAATAATCAGAAGTGAGGTGAAATCCCTCAACGTTTCTAATGTGGATGTATACCCATCTCCAAGTGACCTTACTGAAGAAAGTACTTTGCAATACGTACCTAAGAGTTTGAAATTACTGTTGTCAAAACTATTTGTGGGAAAGGATCCCTCTATAAAAATTGGCTCAATTGGTCAGAGCATTATGCAAGGTATACGTCCTAGAATATTACTATGTCCATTGCAGATTGGTTTAGCTATCCAGCTGCATCACAACTTTAGATCAAGGTACCTTGTTGATTTGCTTCACAGTCTTGGTTATTGTTCATCATATTCCGAAGTAATTAGATTTGAAAGAAATGCTGCAGTATCAGGTGGCCATATCTCGTTAAATACTGCCAACAACACTGCAGTTCTTCTAGCAGCTGATAATGTTGACCACAATGTTTGTACTTTGGATGTAAAGAACACCTTTCATGGGATGGGTATGATTGCAGCTACAATCTCAAAGAACAAGACCCATCCAATTATTCAACGCTGTAAGATTGCTGAAAGTGACATTAAGAATGTTGCAGCAGTTGATATTGTGGAATACAGACATTCAAGAAGCATGCTCGGGGAGATTTCATTCAGCAAACTTCCAACATTGGCCATTGCCTCTATAAGTAGGTTAAATCTTCTGTGGCAAATATGTGCAGCCGAAAGATCAGGTCCAAGTTGGTCAGGAGCTATGCAAACAATTCATTCTGAAACAAATGTTTCATATCCTGGTGTGGCATCATCACATTTCTTCCTATCATTGATATGGCAGCTAGTGACATGACATGTATACTCTCAACATTGCAATACCTGAACAAGTTAGCACATGATCAACGTATCCCTTGTATCATTACTTTTGATCAGCCTTTATTTTGGAAAGCTTCCCAAATTATCCATGAGCAACAAGATCTCCAAGATATTGTTTTAATGATGGGAACATTTCATACTCTGATCAACCTTTTGGGTTGAATTTGCACTTTGATGAATGGTTCAGGATTATCTGAAGTACTTTAAGAGATCTATGGATCAAAAGCTGTTTCTCGAGCAATGTGAGGGCATATGATAGTAAATGTAGCTCTTGTACCTTATTGGTTTCAGATGTTTTCCCTCGCAATGAAGATGGATCCCCTCATCATCTAGTTAAAGAAGCTTGTATCTTACTTGATAACGTCATAAATGGCAAACAACATGTTGAGGACGTGAAGCTGTCTATGGCATTATCTCAAATCAGTACTGCTTTGGAGGAGAAGAAAACTCACCTTCAGTCTTTCTCAAGAACAAGTAAACTTTGGCTAAAGTATATGCAAATGATCAACGTTGCACGTAACTTAATAACAGCAGATAGGACTGGCTCATGGGATTTACATTTGCAATCTGTGATGGAGATTCTCCCAATAGTTGCAGCAGCTGGACATCACAATTACTTCAAGTCATTATATTTATATTTGCAGAAAATGTTCAGTTTGGAATCTGAAAATCCAGTTGTTTACAAAATGTTCCAGGAAGGCAAGTTTGTGATAAGAAGAAGTGATAGAGTATGGGCCGGATTAGGTTCAGATCTAGTGATAGAGCAAGTATTAATGCGTTCTCTGAAAAGTAGAGGAGGTCTGACACGAGGAAGTGGATTTACAGAGATTCAAAGAGAAACATAGCTACTTTCTATGCCTGTGTCTTCAACTTATAACTTAGCAATGCAGGAATACACTAAAAGTTTGTTGGAAAGCAGTGAACAACACAAAGAAATGAGGAAAAGTAGACAAACTAGAGACAGTAACGATATTTAAAAAGTTGTTGACCGACTAGAATCAATATCCCCATTCAATTCTGGCCCAGATCTTTCTAACATTGTCACAGGTGTAATAGCTGATCCTGGAGTAAATGTTGATGAACTGCATTCCATTGGTACAGACATCGTTCAAAAAATGATGGGCAATTATGTATTCAAATATTCTGGGAAAAGATCCGACAAAGCGAAAACTCTAGGATCTGATGCTGCTGTTGTGAGTCGAATTAATGATGATATACAAATAGATGCAGCACTTCTCTTTCAGAGAATGATGACTGTTGCTGCTGGTGGGGATATGAATCTTGAAGATGTGATGTGTTATGAACTTTGTTCTTATCCTCCTGCGTTATTTGAATCTCAGAGTGTGATGAGGAAAGCTGACAAGTCTCAGTTAGCTCATGCGATACTAAAATACACAAAAAAGTACACATGGAAGAACCAATAATAATATTTTAATTTATTGAGCTTTATCAAATGATTAAATAGATAAATAAAAAATACGTTGATTGTAAATTAATAGTTTTTTACACGAAACGGTGTAAGATAGAAGAAAAGTGTCGTTATTAAAAACTTTAGCATTTATATGTAGCTCTTATTTAAAAAATGTTTTATGTAAATCCGATTGCAGATACCCGAGGTACACACAATTATTTAAGGTGTAAATGTAAGAAATTATGATTTTTAAAATTAAATGCCGTTTTTCACAAGAAATTGTGCGAGATAGGACATCAGTGCTCCTAATAAAAAATATAGTACGTAAAATGACCTTTGATTTAAAAAAACAATCGTCAAAATCGGATTACAGGAAACCGAGATACAGAAGAAAATTGCAAGATAGACGCAAGGTTTTTAAATCATGGTCCGCCATTTTGAAAACCGTTTTTGATAGTGTTCCCGTGGTCCGATTTTTTCGGATTTTGAATATGTTATTCAGTAATGATTCCTGAATAAAAAACTGTTTTAAAAGCTTCTATTGCAATTTTGCCCAGGTTAAGGGTATAATTGCTCTAGATTTCCTGGACTACATTTATAGACGTTAAAATTGAAGATTATCCCATTTTTGCCAAAAATTGACATTGGCTCTTTTAGACCCAAGCCAAGCCACACACACACACACACACACACACATATATATATATATATATATATATATATATATATATATATATATATATATATATATATATATATGCGCGCTATTTTATATATTAAATTAACCAAAATTGTTTTAGTAACGTAAATATAGCTAAACTGTTAAAACCTCTGTTGAGAAAAACTCATTTTTTTTGTAATAATTGTTTTGTCAAACAAAATGAAGCTAAATATACCAACAAATCAATATAGCTATATTTTATAAATGCAATAAGCAGTGATTATCCGGACACGCTTTAAAACATACAGGAACATTCAACATGTGCAGATATGTGGATGCTTATTAAGACTATGCAATCTACGATGCTGTAATAATCGTAAATTACAAACAAAGTGTACTGTATCAATGCAGTAGAGTAAAGTGGCCAAACGCGCAGAATACCGGATACTTACTTATCCCGGAAAGTTGTTTCGTTATCGGGAGGTCTCGGTTTGACACGAATGTTTGGTATTTCTGACAGTTTTTTTAATTTTTTATTTAAGTTTTCTTCTGTTCTGCCAGGCATATACCGGAATAGGAGCTTCAAATATAGATTCTGACCAAGCTATTTCACTTCTTTTTCCAACGGTTTTTGTTATTTTTATATTGGTTTTTAAATAACTTCTGTTTAACTTGATTTTACAGTCTCTGTATCTGATTTTATTATTTGTTGAAAAAGTGAAAAGAAATAAGCCAGGAATAATAATGTATCCTGTATTTCTTTTTTTAAGTACAGAATAGGATAGCTGTTCGTTCAGTTGTATTAAGAGGGTAATATTCAAAGTAGGTCCAGGCTGCTGAAATCTGGAGGTCCAGGCGTGCTGACAATGAGCAGAAAGCGTGAAAAGACGAAAATTAATAAGCGCACCACCATATACGATATAAGCCTAGTTGTTAATTTCTAGTTTTCGGAGCTAGGCCTAACTTTCTTGTTCAAATCTCTTTTTCCTCCAAAATGTCATAAGTTTATTCTGTTACTTATTATGTTATGAACAAAGTTTCAGATTTAGCCAAAAAAAAAAAAGTCATTTTACACTCAAGTACAATACTAACAACGCTGGAAAGCAAAATTTGGAAGTCAGGGAGAAGTCGAATTATACACTAAAATTATCATTCTGGCATTCACTTGGGGAAGTGCACAGTGAGCTGAAATCCAAAAAAGCTAATCAAAATACGAAAACGTTCTTGAATTTGCATGTTGTTATAAATATAAAAAGGTAATTCGATGTCACTGACAATGATTATGAGGTCAAAAAAAATAAAAATTCAAAATGGCGGGCAAAATGCTTTGAAAATTTTCCAAATAGGCTGAAAACCAGTTTCGTCGTATTTTTGATGTCGCTGATAACGATTACAATGTCAAAAAATAAAAAAAATCAAAATGGAGGATCCAATATGGCTGGCATATTGTTTAAAAATTCTCCAAATAGGCTGCTGAAAACTAGTTTCACCATATTTTTGAGATCAATCATGACAATTATAAAGCCAGAATGTCAGCATTTAAAATTGTCATGAAGTAACTACAACATAACAAAGCAACATACTCGTACATATTTATTATTGCTATAGTTTCAAATTACTAATGTGTTAAAAATTAATATTTTTGTTATCTATTGAGACATGTGCATAAATCTTGCAACGGCGCCTATGGGCAGTTGATTTTTGTGAATTCGCTTAGCTTATGGTTTTGCGTATGTCGTTTTTCTACACATATCTACGTTTTCCTTCATTTTTGTAAATTGTAATGATAATTTGTGATAAGTTTCTTTTCTGAGCTTAAATTATTTAAATGTCGATACTACATACCTTCATCTATTTTATCCATTTCGAAAATTGAAAAAATGTTGAAATTTAACAGTCATGGTTCTTTAAACCAAAGTGTCTTTTCCAGGTTCACGTTCTCTACATTCGAACCTGTGAAACAGCACTTTTCAAATGATTGCCTGCTCCGCAGGTATAAAAAAGGTACGGATGTTTTTAACGAAATTTGATACTTCAAACATTCTACTATACGACCCAAGACCTAAAAATTTTCAAATCATTTTTTTGCCTACTTTTGTCCTGCTTTTTCGGATTTCAGTCAACTGTGAGGCGCAGGAAAACTGTGGCAAAACGTAGACAGGAAAACTTCCTCGGTATTGGCATTTGGGTCCTGCGGAGTGCAGAAAACGTGTGCTAACTCACAGTATTGTCTACAAGACGAGACGGAAATGTTTCCTCCTTTTGTCTTGTTAAATTTGTAAAAAAAAAAAAAAAAAAAAAAAAAAAGTGCAGTATAGGGTTGCTAACCCTTTAGCTCTGATCACAACGGAAATAGAGATGAATCGCGGTTTAAGCTAATAATCCCATTCCAGGATTTTGTTCTACACACTATCTGATATACTGCGATCCTGGATGAAATGAAATGAGATGAGATTAAATCCAACACTTTGAAAAGAAAGCAAACTGTGATGTTAAAGTTAAAAGTGGATGGAAGAAGAGTTAAGCGATAGGAAAGGTAATTCTAACACAATACTCCGTTTTACGGAGATGTTCTCTCCGTACATTACGTTGTTCTCTCCAACTACCTGATGATCGGTCGGAGATGAGACTATGGCTGGACGGAAGTCTTGTCATCACTCTTTCCAAAACCAAATCCAAGAACAAATGTCATCAACTGCTCGGGGGTTCGAAAGGAAGTTCGACGAGGTACCACCACCATGAACCAGTTTTCACTCCAACGTCTTAGAGAAAACACTTCTGCGGCGATGAACTTCTTGTTTTTCCAACTTATGCAAAAGAACTGGGACAGTGAATTCATACATCAGCACAGACAACTTCACAACACAAAGATCAGCCAGTCAATCCCCCAAGTCCGACTCTAAGCCGTGGTTTTGGTGTCGATGGTCGGTGAATGTTTCTTGGTTCATTGATTCTCGCCATGTAGAATCAGAGCGTAATGTGTTAGAAGAATATATCACATAAACACAGGGGCGGATCCAAGACGGACTTCTGGGGGGCGGTTGCTTGTAATACTTATACTTAGAGCTACTTTTAAGAGCTGCAAACTCTGGGATGAGTTTTATTTACAAATTTATAAAATTAAAAAAGTTTCCTCTTCTGGGGGGACGATCGCCTTCATCGCCCATGGATCCGCCCCTGCATAAACATGTCCTCTAACGAATGAGGAAAGAAAGTTTACCAATCTACTGTTTTATTTTCATTGATTCTTAAAAATGTTGAATTTTAAAGAAATTCTTCTATGTCTGAACAATAGAAATAGGCCTACTGGTGCTTTTCTTTTTAATTTAAAAGATAAATATCAATTGTTATCGAAATAAAGATTTTAATATCTCATCATATCCTTTCTTCACAGAATTATTATCCCGTCTCGATTCTAGGATTATTTCTCGTATCATCTCGTTTTTTCTTGGATGTAATCTTGATAGAATTTGCAGTTACTAATAGGAAATTCAAATGCTATATTGGGATAACAGTTGAACAATGAGGATTATTTTTTTAAAAAAAAAAATACATATCATCCAGATTCTTTAATTAATATTTAAGTTATACCCAAACGAACATAAGAGTCGTTCACAGCAGTGTAAATATACGATATATCTCCTTTCGTGGGCAGCACTACCAACTACTCGTATCCTCGCTGCATATATTTTAATCACGCTCAACCCTAGCCATAGGAGCTAAATACACGGTTCTGATTGGTTGGAGTCATCAGTTTCTTGCCACGAAAATACATATAGCACCAATCAAGCGCCAGTTGCTGTCAGCTCTAGCCGAACATGCCAGCTAGAGGCTAGCAATGAAAATTGCTTTTGGCGTGGGTTCAAACCCGATCCAAGGAAAGTTTTTTTTTAAATTTTTATAACA
This sequence comes from Thermobia domestica, assembly GCF_964235325.1. Lineage (NCBI taxonomy): Eukaryota > Metazoa > Arthropoda > Insecta > Zygentoma > Lepismatidae > Thermobia > Thermobia domestica. The sequence continues at coordinate 248,349,943 of NC_137463.1, forward strand.
CTTTTATCATTAAAATAAGATGAAAATAATACTCATTTGCTAGTTTACGTAATATATAATGCATAAATTGTGCTTTTTCCACCATTTACCCAGAGATTTCTGATAGCCCTTATAAACAATGGCGTTATAAACGAACAGGAGAGGAAGAATTGGGGTCCTCGCGAAGCGAGGGGGTGTACGGGTTAGTGGGGAATTAGAGAGGGAAGGTGCTCGAGGCATCAGGAGGGGAAAAGTAAGCATACGCTTCCTTGCCTTCCTTGGGACGTAGTTAAATTTACATTGAAGTTACACCATCCGGCCCTGACGTAATGTCACATTGTAATTAGTCGACTTTGCACACATAACTTTATTGATAAAAAAAAGAATCATTTACTCATGTTACGAAACAGCTGAGCGAGCGTCAGCGAGCGAAGGGGTTAGAAGCCCAGTAGGCAATGGCGTATTTAGGGGGGCTTCCGGGCTTAAGCCCCCGAAATCTTACTTAATATAGTAAAGTATGTGAAATATCTTGCAGAATTTTCACATTTTCAGGCAAAGCCCCCCCCCAGAAAGTCAGCAAAGCTCCTCCCGAAACAAAATCGTAAATACGCCACTGCCAGTAGGGATCGTTTTATTCCACCTTTGCCCCATGATAATACCACGTGACATTACGTCACACTCGGGTGGTGCAACTTTGAGTAATATGTGTACTGGTGGGGCAACAGATAACTCCAAACAATCAGAATTGTGTATATTTAGTTCCTAAGACTAGGGTCGAGCGCGAAAGTAATATGCAACCTCGCTAGGTGCATGGTTAATTTATTTATCTTTTTTCTTCTTTTACTTCTTCTTTTTAAAATAGCTCAATAATAACAGACATGATAATATTGATAAGTAGATGTTTAATACAATATCTATGACAATACTTGAAAAATACACTGAATTGAGCAAAAAGTATTACAACGTATTGTGAACTAAAAGTATTACAAAACACTGTGAAATGAAATAATTGTAATGCGAAATACTATAAAGTTAACTAATACTCATACGAGATAATATGAAGTAAATTTACAGTATTACAAAACACTATTAAGCAAACTAATAGTATAACAAGATACTACGAAGTGAACTAATAGTGCTACAAGATACTATTAAGTATACTAGTTGTGTCAAAAAATAGTATGAATTGATCCAATGGTATTATGAAACACTACGAAGTGAATTAATTGTAATCCAAATAGCCTGTGAACTAATATCATTACAAGATACTGTGAAGTCAATTAACAGTATTAAAAATATTATAAACTGAACTACCCGTATTGAGTGCTAAATATTGTGAAGTGAATTAATTATACTAAAAGTTCTATGAAGTGAACTAACAGTATTGCTCAATAGAATGAAGTGAATGAATAGTGTTTCAATATGTTGTGAAGTAACAAATACATGAAGCTAATTAGTAGTATTACAAAATACTATGAATAAAACTCACATTATTACAAAATATGAAGTGAATTAATTGTCAAAATATAGAGTGAATTAAATGTATTATAAGATACTATGATGTGAACAGACAGTGCCAAAAAGTGTTACAAAGTATTATAGTATACTTCGGTTAGTTCGGTATCCAACAATCAGGGCTATTCGATGGACCGGGATCTGTACTGTGGAGTTTTTTTAAATCCAATTTATTGCAATATATACAACATTCAATAATTCTATATCCGTTTGTATTCTTCTGTGTTTATGTAGAGTTAGAATTAAGTCTCAGTTGGGTTTGAGTTGGAATGATAATGCAACTGTTCTTGATAAACAATATTTGTTGTCAAACATCATGCTATAGCTGTATTAAGTTTACGATTAACCATCGACCGATAATCTGGTATTTTTGGCAATCAGGCATTACCTAAGTCCCGAGCACGCCAGTTTATCGGAAGTCTACTGTACTATCAAGCGAACATACCACTGAACCTCAAAATATTCTTTCTATTGATATCGCTCATGGGCGCCCGAGCCCCCGTCTGGCTCACGAAAATGTATTAAATTTCTTAAGATTTTCTGAATACAAATAAAAAATACCAAACGTAATAAAACAACCAGGGATTTGAGCCCCCCTCCACTAGAAAATTTTCTTCGGGTGCCCATGATATCGCTCTATTGTTACTTCATGGTTACTCCTTCTGTGCGTTCTCACATAATAAGTTTAAGCAGTTTAGGAACCAATACTAACAGACAACGTGGAAAAATATCATTCTCTGGTTATTAAGATTGATGTCTAGGACTTAATTGTATAAAACCACTTCTATTCTTCAGTGAACCGGGATTACCTAATATACAGTAATGTATATAAAACTAAATGATCATTCTGTGCGTTTTATGAAAGTTATAAGCCTTTGTCGCATGAAATCAGTTCTACTTTTCAATGAAGCGAGATTATCTATTATACAAGAGTTAAGAAAAGACTATTATACGAGAGTATCGAAATTTGAGTGTATTACAGTTGTTCAAATTTCAACTTAACCTTTTCCTCTTGCTCGTCATGGCATCTCTGCACAAACACGTCCTTTCACTACCCCCGCTATGTTTCTGACATTATTAGTACAGTTGGAAAAATTAATGAACGTTTTATCATTTTAGGGTTAAAATTAGAAATTAATGCTATGAAAAAATAACTAACTTAACAATTACTAAAGGATCGGTTAAAATTAAAATTAACGTTTGCGTTTTAGTGTGCGCAAATCATCATTGCTTATTGTGTTTTAGCGTTGCATTACACTAGGATATGTTTGCGAAGGATGATACGGAAAAAAGCCCTGGATAGGCAAGATTGTCTGTGTTCTTATTTAACTGAAAGCAATGCTTTTAGTGGAAAATCATATGGTTCCAGTCATACAAAATCGTATACTGATTTCATATATTTGCAGTATATCAGATTACCAGTTTTTATTCGTTTTATATACCGTAACCGAGACCATCTACTCACAATATTCTTTACACATATTTTTCAAAGATGTCTCTACTTAACTCTCTAGGGCCCTGATCTCATAACGATCTTCGTTAAATTTCCGGATCGCAACGCAACGCAAACAATGCAATAAGTAGCTATAATTGTAACTGCAGTACTGACTATCGCAAGATAAACGTAAATTTTGCATTGTGCTGACAGAAGCCGGAACAGAATCAAATCTTAGATTAAGTTAGGTTAAATAATTCAGTCGCCTAATGCATGCAGATTAAGAATATGAGTGCTAGCTTTAAATTCTACCCTAATGCATTCTAAACTCTTGTTTTCTTGGCATATTCCCTAATAATTATGTACATATGGCTAATGTACCTGCAAACTAAAATAATATTACCATAAAAACGCGAGGAACACCTACCAACCTGTGCAATGTCGTCACTGCAAGCAAGAATCAGATTAGTAGGCTAGGGTAGGTATGTGCTTTTATGTTGCATTTAGAAGTGCCTTAAATATGGAATTGTAGTAATACAAGTTATCATATCATTTATAATAGTTTTACATAGTTACACTTATAAACATAAAATACAGCTCTTGTACACTGTGAAGTATTACAGTGCCGCAAGAAAATAATATTTAATACAGTACTCTTTCATATGCACTCATGTAATTTAATCATTGTACAGCACTTCTAATTGTTTCAAACTAGACTCCGCTTATAAGTATAAAACACACGATTAATATATGAGTTACAGTTTGGGCGTCTACATAAGTAAGTTTATTATGATTTTTCTAACTTTGTGAATTAACAGAGTTTACCTGTAAATTTTCTTTTGAAATGACGCCCATATTCTTAATCTGTACCAGAACATCCGCACATATTTGTCACTAGAAAGTTGTTCAGTGTCTATTGTCTTACAAAATGAGATCCCCTCTTATTTTTAATTCTGTTGAATATCGTCGTTTTCTCTTTATATTGTTTTTTTTTTCTCTGTTAACACTTCTTGATTTTTTGACTGTACCATTTAAGTTCTTTTCCTGCTAAATAGGTAATATATTTGGATATATTTTCTTCTCTTTAGCTCTTAATTTCTGCGACGCCAGCTGCCTGTTCCAGATGGCGCAGATGATGGCTGGTATCTGAAAGTTCGTACTCGTTGCACATCTTGCCAGGCACGTTTGTTCGCTGTAGGTTTACTTTTTTCGTCACTACTTTCAACTTTTGGCTTAACCGTATACTTTCGGTTTTCTTTCTTTATTTTAATCCTCCATGAAGCTGGGTCATCAACAGCATTAATTTCCGGATAGCGTTGTTCAATGAACCGAAGTGTTTCAGTTAAAAATTCTTGATTGCTTCCACTGTAATCCTTTAAGGTAATTCTAATCTCATCATAGATAACTTGTAGTAGGTTGACATTTTTTATGTGATATTGTTGATAAACACAGCCATACGTCTGGAAGTACATTCGAAGAAAATAATACGTAGGAATAGTATTAGTTAGTAGTTAGTACTACAATATATCAACATTTCTTTATCTACCTGTACTAGTTGCTGCCCTAACAATATTTGTTATTTCTTAATATATTGCTCTCTGAGCTACGTAGACTTTCACTGACTTATCAACAATGTGTTTCTAGGGGTAACTCTCCTCTCAAACAGTGGTTCCCAGCCTAGGGAGTGGGCCTCCATACAGGCATTGAGAGCAAGCAAGGGGGTGTAATCTACAGATCATTAGCTGACCCAAGGGAGGGGATGAGGGAACCAGTGTTGCAAAAGCGAGGAGAGAAATGAAACAATTTTTCACCGGCTTCCCCCTCACCCAGAAATTTGTCCTAGATCCTCCGCTGCTATTGACAGAAATAAACCACGAAATTATGAATGAAATACAATTTGAAAATTACCAATTAGATTTTAGCTTTAGCAAACTTCAAATACGCTAGAGTCTATCTGTTTCAAGCATGTCCTTGGAAAATATGAGAAACATACTTCGGCCACATCCCTGCAAACCCTCTTCCGGATTAAACTGCCCTTTGTTTATGACCCACTCGGGAGAATAATACTCCCAGATGTACGTTTTTTTTCACGCGCTTCCCTACCAAGCTGTTTTAAGTTGGTCACAAAGTTAATATCATGGGGTTCAAGGTGGAACAAAACGAGCCCTGCAGAGCTTCGAACCGTTCCTCCTCCTCCTCCTCCTCCTACTACAACCTACTAATACTACTAATACTACTACTACCACCACTACTACTACTACTACTACTTATCTGCACAAAAGTAAGTAATTCACTTTTTTGAGTACAATTTTCATCTTATTTTAATGAAAAAAAATTATAAAAATCTAAAAAAGATAAAAAGCTATCCTTGGGCCAGGTTTGAACCCACGCCAAATGTGATTTCCGTTTGTAAGCCGTAGCGCTACAACTCTAGGCTACGAGGACCAACAGCAGCAAGCGTTTGATTTTTGCTATATTTATGCTACGTGGTAAGAAACAGATAACGCCAACCTATCAGAACCGTGTATTTAGTTCGTATTACTCTCCGAGCTGGTCCTTTTTGTTTGGGGGGGGGGGGAGAATGAATGACCTCGTCTGTGTTGCCAATTCAAAAATAATATGTCAGCTATTGTCCATAGGTTTTACTCTTCTCTGGTAGTTCACTTATTTCAATTGGTAGGCCGCAACTTCTTAGGGGATTGCGGACACATTGTTGGTAGGTCACCGTCAACGTGGTTTTTAATAAGTTTTATTATTGTTGTTCTTATTTACAAGTAAATAAACAAATAAAATAAAAGGGTCATACTGTTCAAAAGGTTGAGAATTAATGTGCTAGTTAGCATATACGTATCTTGGAACTCATATACTTCCAACATTACGAGATTGGATGGTTATAGCGTTAACATTTACCATGATTTGATAGACAACATTAAGATTTACCATGAATTGAAAGACCCAATCAATTTACAAAAAGATGAAAAAAACTAAATAATTACTAGTGTCTCAAAACAGAATGTTAATATGTTACCTTTATGTAAGTTAAATCCATGTCATCAAGACTCATAGCTTTTTTCAGCTCTTCAATGGTTTGTTCCAAGTCCTTCCCCATCATGAATAAGTGAAATGTTATAAAACACTGGAAAAAGATCTGTTTATGAGGATATTTATCAATCAATCTTCTTAAGTCTTCTGTACGATCATATTCTGGGTTCATTTCCCAATACAGCTCCATATAATTTTGTTCAGCATCAAAAACATGTTCAGACATGGCAGTCTCGTAATGTCTTAACGCCGTATGACAAAGTTCTCGCCTATCATGAAGCGATATGGAATGTTTCTTATTTGCAAGTAACTCGAAATATCGACCAGCAATATGGTTAACCATTCCGTCGTCTGGATCTAGTTCTAGTGCCTTCTCGATACAAAGTTTTGCTTTTGTTAGGTTATTAACTCTAGGAGCCATGAAAGCTTTGGCACATCGAGCATAATTTGTTGCAGAGTACGAACCCTTTGCTAATACTTCTTCCAAAAGATCGTTCGCCTTTTTGTCGTAGAACACAGCTCTTTCTGAATTTCTCTCCCTATAGTAATAATGACCTGCAGCTAGGTATGTGAGAATTAAGTCAACTAAATATACTCCATTTGTATTATCTAACTTGTAAGCTTGCTCAAGATGATACACTTCATCTTCTGTTGGACACTGTAATTTCTTTTCGTGGTTTCGAATTCTACTTAAGCATTTCCCTGCTAAATAGTGCCACTCTGCCTCAGTATTATCCTTGGATAATGCAATTTTGGCATATTTTAGGGCTATATGTCGATTCTCATCCTGATATTCTACAAACACTGCAGCTTTTACACCATATACAGTTCCCTGACTTCTATTGTCTAAAGTTTCAACCCGTTTGTGGAACACAGACGAACTTCCATCCAAAAGAAAGTTTTTTGATGAATCTATTATAAACTGGACACCTTCTACATACGACTCATTAAGTGTCTTTCTTGATTCATTAAGAATCTTTTCGCACAATTCTAATTCTGCCAATGATTTCTCCGGATTACACTGTCTATGGTACTCAACGCTAAATATGAATTGAAACACAATCTGAGTTTTAACTCCATCGGCGTCATCCGTTATATTCTTTGTCTTCTTCGAAACATCTGTCAACATATCTTTTCCAGTTTCGACAATCTCGTTCACCCAATCAAATATGCAACCTTCCATCATTCCGCTTTCAGAAGCCATGGTGGAGGCCACAATTCTAAATTAAAGAAACCAGAAAATGAGGATAAATAGCATTGTAGTAAGTTAATACTAGTGGCGTATCCTAAAGTACGAGGTAATTCATGCGACACACACGAAAAAGGATCATATACTTGTGAATGATCTAAAGTGCCATAGGCCAACCTATATCCTAACTAGCTTATTATTATTATTTTGGTATCAACCAATTAATCATTTCAGAATTATGCATTTAAATGTTGGATTTCTGGTGAAAGCTCATGTGGTTCGGATCCCACGTTAATCTGGCGTTCACATCTTATACAATTTTGTTGCTGAAAGGAGCGCTAAGCCACAGTTTAAGCAACTAACAATAATGCAAGTGTAAAAAAAGGTAACCATTAAGGAATTAGAAGGATATATTAAAAAAGAAAATTCAGATGAGGTTTCCCTTTTTATTAACAATTATTAGAGACATTTGAATTACATAAAGGACAATATTATTCAGTGTAAATTCCAGGATTTTGCCCCCTGTTATCTACCTAATGGAAGCTAATGGAGGGCGGCAGATCTTGAAAATAATAGGAGAAAGAAGAAACAGATGTTTGGCCATCTTATTCGGCACTCTGATTGGATCACCGTGCTGTTAGAGGGAAAGACAGAAGGAAAACCAGGAAGAGGAAGACCAAGGATGGAATATGTAGATGCAGTTACGAAGAAGAGACCTTATCAAAGTAAAAAAAAGCTTTCCCAAGGGAGAGAAAGGTTTTCAAATTTCCATGTTGCCCACCAACCCATGGTTGAAGTGAACAACAACAACATTATCTCCCCACCAGCTAGGCCTTAAGTATGCACTCCTTTGCTTATTTACAGAATTATTCGGTGATTATGGCAAAGATTATGCCGTTTTCTATTTGATAACTTTCCCTATATCTGGACATTACGACATTTAAGTGGTTCATAATATAGCCACACTCTGTTAAAGCGTCAAAGTTGTATTTTGGTTCGATATTATGTACAGTCGCTGGATTCTGTGGCAAATCCATCTTGGGTCACTACTTTAAGCCATGGCTTAATTCAGTGACACTAATGTTGGAATTATTAAGAACTAGACAACTGTACGTGGATAGCCAAATCGATCTATTTTATATACTTCAATCTCGATTAAAGAAGACTAATGAAGGTTTACGGCAGTAGTAGGAAGAAGACACGATTTTCCAGATGACTATGATTTAAGCGTTTTCTTAAATGGTATGAGAAGGCGAGAGAAAACAGACGGATCCAGAGTAAAATTACGAAATCATGTTTCCATGTCAAATTCACATGGGCAGGATCAAATTTGGAAATGTAGCTAAATCAAACCAGCTGTAAGTAGTTAATCTTCTGGAATAGGGAAATGATAAATTGATATTGTTTAAAAGAGTATAGATGAGAAAAGGACATACGCTACAGGAAATAGTGGTGAAGATAATTTGGTGGTATTTTAATATAGAGTTGGGTGAAAATCACAAACGTGAGAGGAACTAATATTATCGTGTTCATAGTATTGCAATGTTCTGTAGGCAGTCTTAACATATACGGAATTTTTACCCTTCACCTTTTCATTATAAAAAAGAACGCCCTGTAAATGTCTTTACGAAGTTCTTGTAAGTCTTGTAAGTCTTGTAAGTCTTTTCTTTAAGCCTTTAAATGTTTCCAGTGAAAAATAAATGCGAAATTCGTAGGCACACGATGTGGCCTCGGAAAGAAAATACTTGTCTTAGCCTACAGCGGCCTCAGACGGGATCAGCTAAACTTCATAACTCATAGCAGCCCTGAAAATAGATGTTTAAAATATATATCCGTTGGTCACAGTAACCTCTGGAAATGTGTTTTAAAGGAACTCCGTAGCTCATAGCAACCCCAGGAGTAGGTGTTAAAGGAAGTCTCCGTAGCAGATGGCGGACTCGGAAGAAAGTTTTGGTATTTGGGCGATCAGCATTGAACTGATAACTTCTGCGTCCTGTCGAGTTCTTTTATAGCCACCCTCTTGGAGGGAGGACATGCAGAGAGGTAGTCGGGCTTCTTCGTAGTTCTTCGATTCCTCTTCGGTATTTCTTGGAGGTGTAGTCTCCTTTGTCGTCTGCCATTGTTGATTTATGATTGTAGAAGACATGTGTTTGTATTGAAAATATGTGGCTTGCAGTACGTGTGGGTATATGGATTCTTACAATATTAATTTATTTATAATAGTATTTGGTAATTATTTGACGGAATCAATTGTTATATTAAAATATCGTTTTTTGATATTAATTATTATTGTCTGAAAAATATAAAATTTAGTGTTCGGAAGATCTGACAAGGAACAGACATGAACGTGTCATCCGTACATCCGAATCAAACCTCGTCCATTCAATAAACATAAGAAAGATATGTTCATGCACAAAAAGTTAGGTGCCATGGACAACGGAGTAAGTCCCTGGGGCCCATTGACGCTGTTAGTATAAAGAAAATTGTAGACTCGCAGTGAAATAGCTATTGTATCAACACTATTCACTGTTCATTGTTTCATGGTTTGTAGTTAATTCTCTTCACCATAACACAAGATTTCCAGAGGTGCTATGTATTGAGGCCCATAACGTACTTGAACGGGGAAAATTGGGAGAATGTAGGGAAAATTCCCTCCAGAAATCCATCCCATCAACTTTGGACCCGTCTGGAGTGGCCTCGCGTAAAAGCGCACAATAAAAATGTATCTCGGAAAATACTACAGGAGATAAGAAATGTGTGTACCAACTTTTGTATTGATACACAGAGTAGATATGAGGGAAAATTGTATATACCAATACACGCTTTCTCCTCATACCTATTCTGTCTATCAATACAAAACTGGCACACGTATTTTTTATCGTCTATACTATTTTTTGAGATACATTTGTATTGTGTGTTTTACCCGGAGCCACTCCAGAGGTGACCAAAGTTGGTGGAAGGAATTTCTGAAGAGAATTTTCTCGACATTCTCCCAATTTTAACTGTTCAAGTTCGTTCTAGGCCCCAATACGTAGCACCTCTGGAAAGCTTGTTTCATGCTGAAGAAAATGAACTATAAACCATGACTTTCCAATGAACAGTGTTGATGCAATAGCTATTTCACTGCGAGTCTACGATTTTTTTTTATACTAAGAGGGTTGATGGGCCTCAGGGACTTACTTGTTGTCCGTGGCACCTAATTTTTTGTGTATGAAAATGTCTTTGTTATGTTTATCGAATGGACGAGGTTTGATTTGGATATCCGGATGACAGGTTCATGTTCGTTCCTTGTGAGAACAATTGATATACACCGTATACTTTCTGCATACGTCTGTTTAGATTATTTCTGTTGGCAGGAAGAGTCACGAAAGAATATACATGCCGATGTAGTCTTAAGTTAATAGTAGTCTGTGGTTGCTAAGAAAAACAAGATGTAGGAAAGATTACGAATATATGTCGAGAGGACAAAGATTAGAATATATGTCGTAAGGACAAAGAGTAGAAAGATTATATAAGTATATGAATTGAGAAAGATTCAAAGGAGATTATTGCTAAAAGATTAAAGAACAAAGTTACGAATTAAAGTAAGAATAAAGATTCTATATTTACATAATAGTGAAAATATGTGTTTTGATTACTGGAGCATTACGATTCAGGTTAGTTTAAGATAAAGTATGATCAAGCCAAATATCCTCTTAGAAATAATATTATTCCATTTTATAAAGTTAACAAATGGCGCAGTCGTATCCTAAGAATTCTATGCTCTCAAGTTGGTGGGAACAGATACAGAATATGGTTGACACAAAAGTTAAAAGTTGGATTGCACAAGAACTTCAACAGAGAGATAAGGAAATAACTTTATTAAAAGAGGAAATATGTATGCTAAAACGACAAGTAAAATGTAAGCAGGCAGATACAGCGACTGAACAGAAATATAATGTCCAGCTAACTACATTGTCAAGCATCAGTGAAGTGTGTAAGTCCTGTACAAGATGTAAACGAGTTCACAAAAATAAGGATTGTCCAGCTAAATCCAAACGATGTTTCAGATGCCTGTTTATAGGTCATTATGCGAGGGCATGTTTTGCAAAAAGGTTGAACCCCAAGTTTGAATGGAAACATACACGCCAGAACTTGGAAGTACCAAATGTTGCCCAGGAAGAGCTTAGGCCTAATCAAACCAAGTTAGACGCAGACATTACAAAAGGAAAGCCAGCCTGCAATCAAGTTATATACTGCAATCAAGCAAATTTGAGAAGTGATCAAATCGAAGAAGCGGAGAAGAAGATGCAGGAAAAAGTTCAGGAAGTGAAGCAGAAGTGCGATAAGGTTAAAGCGAAGATTCCTAGGAGGAAGCTTAGATCAAACGAGACAATTTGGGATAATAACTCTAACTGGAAAGGCGGGCAGGAGAAAGATGATGATGAAGGCATAATTTCAAGGATTTCCAGGGATACACCTATCAGGGTTGCCAGTAGTATACCTTCGAAGAACAAAATCGTATTAATGTATACATTTATGAAGCGCTTTGGAAAGTGGCACTCAGAAGATAGAGCTAAAAGAAAGGATTAAAAATAGACAAAAAGATTCATTAATGATTTGTTGTTGAAGTTTTGGAAAAGAAAAGGGGGGAGAGTGTTGGCAGGAAGAGTCACGAAAGAAAGACATGCCGATGTAGTCTTAAGTTAATAGTAGTCTATGGTTGCTAAGAAAAACAAGATGTAGGAAAGATTACGAATATACACCGAATGTCGAGAGGACAAAGAGTAGAAAGATTATATAAGTATATGAATTGAGAAAGATTCAAAGGAGATTATTGCTAAAAGATTAAAGAACAAAGTTACGAATTAAAGTAAGAATAAAGATTCTATATTTACATAATAGTGAACATATGTGTTTTGATTACTGGTGCATTACGATTCAGGTTAGTTTAAGATAAAATATAATCAAGCCAGATATCCTCTTAGAAATAATATTATTCCATTTTATAAAGTTAACAATTTCAGAGAAGAAGAAAGTATAAAAGAACACAGTGGGATTTGGAGACGTGCAGAAACAGAAATATATATAATTATTGTAATGGTCGCCGGGATTTTAAAGCCCTCGTCATTGCTTTACTGATCATTGGAAGTTTTCCCACGACAACATTTTTCGTGGACAGTGGAAGGGTCTTGATCGAACGAAATGTTGCCTTGTTAAGATTATTTATTTGAAGAGAGTATTGGATTGTCAACAGAGGAACGATTTATGAGTTATATCGTAGCATTGAAAGAAATAGATAGTATTATCAGGAATACTGAAACTTGCACAAAGGAAAGGATAAAGGAAGGGCATTGTTAAAGTGTGTCTTCATTTAGTGATGATGATTGTTTTAAAACATAGATTGTGTTTACTGGACTCTTAATTTAACACGTGACGCATTATGGTATTTTATCGCGTTCGTAACATGATTAATCGTTAAACTGGAATTATGCTATATCTTGGCTTTGGAATATTTATAGTCGGTGTCACTGTATGAACCACTATCGACACACTCTCATCAGCTGAACGTACCATACGTCACAAACTGTCTTTTGAACCAAGTCTAACCAAGCTGTTAACGTGCTTTCGAGGACAATGTGTTGCATACGCACAATCGAAACCAGCACGCATACGCACTCACTGGGATGGACAGTACTTTTCAGCGTTGGAGGATAAAACCTATCATCTTTGCACGCCCTTTCATCATCTCCTCTCATCTTTTGAACATCAACCAGACTGATCACATATTCTCATATTGTACTGGCATTGGCCAATTCACGGTCCTCACGATTCGTAGGTGTGTTACCTCTGAACTCGATGGAGTCCAAGGGGAACAAACCAAAACCGGTCTCAATGTTCAAAAACGATCAAGTGATGCACTACAATCGCAAAGTAAGAAAAGAGAACCTCGTCCTCGATAATGATCTCCTTTTGGTCAAGCATCCGAAAGTGACCTCTATGATCTAACTATGGACATCGCTTCAAACCAAGCGCCAGCAACCTTCAATTATCTTCTCACTAATGCTGACACCAAATACTCTAATCCTAAACATACCCTATTTCAACTTATGAAACACTATCCACGAGCTAATGTATCAGAAATCATCTTTACTAGAAACGGAATCATCAAATCTCTAGATTCGCTACTACAATCAGGAACAAAGCAGACTTTCGCAATTTTGGCGACAAAGTTGACATTCAAGCTCTCTCACATTCCAGAAAAAAGCACCCACCACCACCTGGACGCCAGCCCATGTTCTCAGTGGTGATAAAAGGCTTTCCACCAGCATATTCCAACGAAGAAATGCTTAACGAATTACGAGTCGAATGTGATGAAGTACACAAATGCATTTGCATCAAGTGCCAGCCAGGCCCCAGTTACCTTGCTCGAGATCTGGCTGCAGCATCCAAGGAAACAGTAGATGATTTGCTTCAAAATGGTGCCTATATTTATCGCAGATGCCACAGAATACAACCATCCTCCACATCACCACCACTTCCTATCCGTTGCGAACGATGTCAAACCTATGCCTCACACTTGACTAAAGACTCACTCCTCTTCACACAGTGTTCAAACTCACCCCGCTGTGGACACTGCAATCAAGATTATACCACTAGCAACTGTCCTAACCTCAAAAAGACACCTCTCTGCAATACCTGCCATCAACAACACCTAGCCTATAGCTATAAATACCATCAAAAACCTGCTCCACTAACTGATAAACCTGAACTATCAGTTCCAATCCGCACTACCGATTCTGCTACAACTCCTGCAAAATCCTTAAGTGAGCCTGAAACAGTAGAAGACTTGCTTCGCTTCACGACGCTCATTCTCCAAAACATCCACCATTTCTTACGCCCACACATTCTTAGGCAGGTCGATCACATTGCTCAACAATTATTTGGTCTACAACTTTCTGCCATTTATACAGATCCACATGTTCACTTTTCCATAACACCTACCAAAACAGATCCAGAATGGCCATCTCTGTAAATACACAACCTATCCAAACAACATTTCTCATGTTATCAATCACCATGGCAGTCACCTTCCTCTTTCTTAATATTCAATCTCTTGTCACTCACAAAGCAGTTTTTGAACAACTCCTCAGAGAGGAAGAAGTACAGTTTTTTTGCCCTAAACAAAAATTATCTCACACCCACACATCATATCCGCCTTCCTCAGTTTCAATTACACCGTCATGATTGTTCTAGACCAACGAGCAAATGGTGGCAGAGCAATTGGAACATATCATAGTCTTCCTGTGCACCCTCACACCTTCCCAAAGCCACATAACCCACCAGAGTATTCCATAGTCATACTATATCTTCGCACAAAAATAATTACACTATTTACCATATATCCAAGCAGGCCACCCGTTTACATACGAATTTTCAATACATCGACAATACGTTCAAACATTATTTCATAATGGCAGACATAAACATCCATAGTCGTCCACAGACAGAGAAACACTTTCAAAACTATATTTCTAATATTCTAGCCGTCGATTACTATCATCTACCATCGCCATCACGTCCAATAAGCAATACTTCAACCGACATAGTTATCAGTACTCCTTCTCTGATTATTCATAATCCACAATCAGCCCTGCGACGCCCCAGGGCTGAAGATAACCATTCACTCGTCCATACTAATCATACCCTTGTGTTTGTGACGGCCACCTGCTCTTCACCTCATTACATAAAAATAGCCCGGTCTACTTTGCAGCAATAGTGAATAATAAATGAAACCTATCTACTGCAAATTGATGCCTCCAAGGACATATTAAAAATACGAGGGCTGGAAAGAAAAAATTGGTAACAGACAAATCATTCGCGAACCCTTTATTGGACAATCATGAAACTTCTACAGGCCTTCAATGTAATCCTCTGTATCATGTTGCACCTGTTGCCAGATGTGAGGAAGTCGCAGGATACCAGCACCGGTGCCCTCTTTGTTGATGTCTGCAAGAGAGTGCCCCATAGCTCGAAGTATGGCATCTCTGCTGCGGAAACGTATCCCTCGCAGTGTTTTTCATCAAAGGGAACAGATGAAAATCACATGGACTCATGTCTGCTGAATAGAGTGGGTGTTCTAGAACCTCCCACCCCCATTGTGCCAACAGGTCCCTTCAGTTCTGGCTCATACGAGCGCGCCTATGTTTCGTCAAGTCCGATAATCCTGTCCAAGAACTCGCGACCTTCCCGTCTGTAACGTGCCAAATTATCACCTGCGAGGGCGTATCTCAGCCATTTCTGAACGTCTGTAAGATGGTGCGGTACCCACCGGGATGCAATTTCTCGGTACCCAAGGACATTGTGCAAATCATTCAACACTCTGGTATGGGATATTCTTACCTCGTTCGCCAATTCCCTTGCAGTCCATCTCCTGTCCACCTGCAGCAACGATTGCATCAATTCAATGATTCGGTTGTAGACCGCATGGCGTCCTCCACCTGGTTCTTGTACATTGCCACGACCTGCACAAAACTCTGTTACCCAACGTGCCACAGTCTGATACGGCAATGCGTCATTTCAGCATGCTTCACGTAGTCCGGAGTGACATTCCGTGGCGTTTTTAACATGGGCCACTTCGATCTCTATTCATGAACGTTGTTCTAACTTGGAAAACATCACCTTTAGAGTGGTGTGATTTGCCAACCTGCATTCAACACACTTCACTACGATCACTGCCGGTCCTACACTAGCGCCACCACCCGCGTTGTATAGCTTCACCCACCCGCTACAAGTGTTGCCAACTGCAGTTCGCTCAAAATTCCCTGTGCGGGGATGGGCAGTGTTGCCACTTTTTTCTTTCCAGCCCTCGTAAATGATGCCCACAGCTAAGAACAGAAATAAAATAAAATAATGCTCTAAACTCCCAATGCCCACCTCCAAATAGAGAAAATTCCCCATACCTATAATCGTCGTCCCGAAAAAAAGGGCATAACCCTTTGACCGGCTTAACCCTAAAAAAAAAAAAGTGAACCATTGTATTGGAACCGAGAACCAAACAGTATTATCAACAACAGTGACCAAACAGTGGGAAACTCTAGGCTAACCAACTGTCAACGTTGGCTCTACGTTCTAATTGGCTGTTTTGCCGACCGTTTACCAACGTAATCTGTACAAAAGATGTAAAATTCCGATTGGACGTGTGATGTCAAAACTTTTGGATAAATGATGGCAAATTGTTGGTTTTCCGATTATTCCAAACTAAAACACAAATTTCATGTTGTGTTCACGCAAACTAGTACAGAATGAGACATAACGGAGTCAACATATACTATTAACCACGCATAGCATGTCTATTGAGAGCCACTGCTGTTAAGCCGATAAGGTGTTTACTTGCCAACTGGAAAGCCAGCGGTCTATCCCCGTTATGATTAGGGTGGAACTTTTCTCTTATATTATCCCGTTTCAATATGACTCTGAAGTTTAGCAAGCCTTTTAAAAATGAGCCTGGGGCAACCAGAGAAAATATGAGGGCGTTGTGTAGTATTGTAGACTATGAGTCACATTCCGTAAAGGTTTGTTTCAACCCAGCGCTAAATTTGCGATGATCGACATACTTTTTGCGCTTCTTTTTACATTGCGGTGCTGTAGGTAGAATTTTTCGAAGAGTGTTACGGAATAAGTGTCAGAGTAAGAAAACGTGTAGCCTTTATATCTACACACACGGCCCTTTAACTCGCATAACATATCCGGAAAGAGGACATCTAAAATGTTTATATTTGCGACACTGTAGATAATGTTATTGAATTTTGGTTCCTTCATAACATATTGCGTTCTAGTGTCATATTTGTGCTTTCAATTAAAACTGTAGAATGAGAGATATACTCTACGAACACTTGTCGCATAATCTTTTAAAAAAACGAAAAGAAAATGAAATTTAAAAACAAAAAGTAAAGAAAAATTATATTGATTAGTGAAAACAGATTTCGTGAATTTGACTAGTTTTAATACCAGCATATATTATAATGTATTTATAATACTGTAGGTTGACAGAACTTAAGTTCTAGTCTAAACCAAGCGGCAGTGTAGCTAGTCACTTACTGTAGAGGGAGTCCATAACTTTTCCAGGGACGCAGGGCTTTTTATGACTACAAGCAAACCAAGAGTCTTCGTTCACAATATTAACGCATTTCTCACCCTATATACACACATTATTATTATTATTATTATTATTATTATTATTATTATTATTATTATTATTATTATTATATTTTCAGTATGCTATCTCATTGAAGTATTGGTCTTGATGGTACTACCATGAGCAAAATAAATGACGCGTCTCTTTATTTTGAAATTTTTTGAAAATACCTCTGTTTTCTTTATATATTCGAAATTTCGGAAGGTTTCCCCAGCAGGACAGGTTAATAACAAACCCGTTTTTAATATTTGTGTTAGATATTAGCTTAAAATAAATAAATTAGAAGCAAAAAACATTAAATCGACAGAAATCTCGAGAATTACCAACTCTGCTAAAGTGGGAAATTTTCAAGAACGCGAGGGAATTCTGCAGTTCAACACGAAGCAGCGACATCTATGTCACTGAGAGAAATGTGGATAAAATCTACAAACGAAACTTTTAACGAAATATTTCTAATATGTCTTATTTCGTGCATTATCTGCAAACTCCAAATATATGAATATATGCCAAGCATTAACGTAAAGATACAGCAAAAAGTGGAAATTGTCTATGGAAAAGGACGAATTGGTAGCGCGACCGTAATGAAAAATCGTCTTTACCGTAGAACAGGGTCAGTTCACGTAAGGAAACAAATAGCTCAGTTGGTTAAAGCAACTAGTCTATATGCCGAAGGTAGCGGGTTCGAATAGAAGTGACGTTGTCATTTTTATTATTATGGTTACTTTATTTATTTTTTTATGTGGGAAAGAATCAAATTGTAACATATGTGTAAAATTCATGACGATACCAAAAAAAGAAAAAATGTCGTTGTCGCACTTGCATTAGCATCCCTAATTTTGTTTGCAAAAAGGTTAGTAATTATTTCCCCTGTGCTCACTGCTCACTATACGTAATGCTCGCTGGCGCATTGTTTCCCAGTAAATGTTAATCCTAATTTGGAGAATTTTATAAAGTTTCACAATATTTCTCACTAGATAGTCTTCTATCTACTTGTTTGGATATTTTGATAACAGATTTCCCTATTAAATGTTTAATTTTCCCTAGATGTTTAATTACGGAAAAGTTTTACAATGTATTTGTATTAAATTGAAATTGTTTTGAATTTACCACATGAGATAAGTAGCTCGAAGGAGGAAAACTCAAGTAATTGATATTCTACGTAAAAGCTACCTATTGTAGAATGATGATACTTCTTGCCATCAGCACATAATCTTCACGTTAGAGAGTCAGACAGAAAAAAATCTGTTTTTTCCTCCCTATGACCACCCATCTTAAACCTCTACATTCCATTGTTCGTCTCACAAAATTTCGGTGCTCCAAAAACATTCATATAATAATAATAATAATAATAATAATAATAATAATAATAATAATAATAATAATAATAATAATAATAATAATAATAATAATAATAATTCTGAATATGCCATCCTTACATAACGTAAGGATATCTTAGTTTCTTAGTTTAAATCTTAGATATCTTAGTCTAAAGTGCTTTCTTTAGTAATTATTTGAACAACCATGTAGGAGGGGGTACGGCGTTTTATTTTGCCCCTCTCATTTCAGTACCCTTCCAACAGAAAGTAATTTCTCATAAGCAGGGTAGACAAAATGAATAAGAAATATATTTACAGCATCCTCTCCCCTTTCATGATTGGAATATCACGTAGCATTTTTTTATTCTACCAAAGATGGCCCTGTGCGGTTAGGGGTAGGTAACTAAAGAAATACCTAATATATAGCGCCCCTTGATTGTAATATTACCGCTTCTTTGTTTGTACGAGGGAGCCCCAACAAGGTGATAAAAAGAATAGGAAAAATGTCTATTGAATCCAGTGGCGGATCCAGCACAAACTTCTGGGAGGGAGGGTAGTGAAAGATTCTTTTGATGATGTGAAGATGTCACAAATTACCACTTTACTAAACTAAACATAATAGTGGGGTGAACTGGAACCCAGTCAGTTTAAATTGATGTAAAAGTTTAAATTTTGGCTTCATATTAAAGTTTTGGTTTCAAATGAAAATTTCAGTCCCAGTGGTCAAGGATCAAATCTCGTGGGGCTCTTCAGTGTAGGCTAATACGGGCTTCTTATGAGAAAAGGCAAAAATATTAAAATGTTTCTAACGTTCGAATTTTTCGTCTATTTTAAAGAATTGTTGGGCTTCGTATTAAAGTGTTGGTTCCAAATGGCAATTTCAGTCCGATGGAGAATGATCAAATCCTGGAGTCGGGGGGGCTCATCAGTATAGTGTCCTACGGCTCCATTATGGGAAAAGGCAAAAATATGAAAATGCTTATAACTTTCGAATTTTTCGTCTATTTTAAAGAAATTATTGGCTTCATATTAAAGTCTTGGCTTCAAATGACAATTTCAGTCCTTGTGGACAATTATCAAATCTCGGAGGGCTCTTTGGTGTAGGGGTTTCGGCTTCTTTATGGGACAAGATTCACGTAATTGATATTGCAAAATTGTTTTGTATACATTAGTGTAAACTTAGACCATTTGGTTAATTTTACCTCTTATATTTTGCAGATTTCAAATTCCAAGCATAGTTACTTCTCAAAGCTAAAAGGCACTTACTAGTTTCATTAAAAGGAAATGTCTTTTATGAAAAGTTGTCATGGAGTAGACGAACGAACAGGCACCCAAACATTGGTTGAGTCGGACGGTTGAAACTCGTTAAGCTCACATCAATTATTATTATTATTATTATTATTATTATTATTATTATTATTATTATATTAATAATAATAATAATAATAATAATAATAGAGCATTCATGGGGTCCGTGGCTCGACTCCACTTCGCGCCAAGTGAAATTTGAGGTAGACAAATACCGTGTGCATGGGTATGGGTTTTCTTGGAATTTTCCATTTTCCTCCCACTTTCTTCATTTCATCATTTCATTCATCATCATTCTCCCTTAGCGTAGGTGCATAATCGTGCAACGTTAAACTAGATATTCCATTTAATTTTAATTTCAATAATAATAATAAACAATTAATTCAACTGAAAGAACTGTAATTGATGTTGACGGCAATTATCATAAATATGCAACCATTATAAAAACAATGCTTTGAGTAGAAAGATAATCCTTCCCAAGTGTTAACGAATGCGCACGAGATAAGACATGTCTCGAGAAAGAGACGAGACGCGCTTTGTGACATCCAAAAGAAGACGTAACAAATGTTTTGGACACGAGATAGCTTTTAAAATGTCTCGTCTTGTCTGGAATGTCTCGAAAACAAAAGTCTAAGTTTTAAAATTATTTTTAAAGATCTATTCTCTCAAAAGTAGCTCTCTGCCTTAAAATTAATAACGGCATTTGTGATTTTTTTTAAAAAAATAAACAATGTCTAAAGTTAATAGTTAACTTTTCGAAAAGAAGCTTCGTTAAGGGTGAACCTGAAAGATGTCCACAAACTTCGGGAGATGATTCGTGACATCAAAAGGAGACAAATAGCCCTCTTGCAGTTTTCGAGTTCACCTTCGTTGTCGAGATACAGTGTTGCCAACTGGTCGTGTTTGAGAAACTCACTGGAAATAAATTCAACTCCAAGAATAAGCTACTACAGGTCAATTGACTTATACCATGCTGCAAGGTTAATTATTTGTTTATGAAGTGTGTACAAAATTTGCCAGTGTCCTTTCTGAGAACATCGTCGGGAAAAAGTCACCTCCAAGAATAAACTACCCCTCGTAAATTTTTCTAAGAGAAATATCTGATAGTGCAATATAGGGTTGTTAATTAAATATTGATTAATGAAAAATAAACAAAATTGTTAAAACCATTTTGGAGAAAATAGCTTTTTTCGATTTTCGGCTGTTAGTAAACCACACTTATTTTAGGCGGTAGGAAAAAATGGGAAAATCTCCTGTAGGAATACTATGTAAACCCTAAGTTTAAAATTTGGTGTAGATACGTTGAACGGTATGGCCTCTAGGCGAGTGCACAGAAAAGTGTACCGGAAGGACGGGTATCGAAAAATCACATTTCCGGTATGTAGACGCCATGAAGTATGTAAATCCGTTGAAATCTGAATTTGATATACTATTTTCACAATCACCATATTTTCTTCTCTCTTTTGTCGCTCGAAAAAGAAAAGCCTGAGTTTACCACAAAAAGCTAGGGTGTTTACCAAAAAATATTCAATTACAGGGCCACCGCACTAAACTTTTTCAATTCAATTTCTTAACTGTGTTAGGCCGCAGTTGTTACTGAAGTGTGTATTTGGATAATACGAAAAAAAATATCGTATTATTCAAATACATCGAATGTCAGATTATCGAATAAAAAACTTCGATTGAAGAAAATCCACACTACAAAACTAACTCACACTTTGAGCACATTTTCATTAGACATATAATAGAACAATTAATGCAATAATTGTTTATGAAATATGAAAAAATCAAATGAGTCATTTTCGTGAAAGTCGTTCAAAAAGAACACGTCAGAAGTAACCTACCTCTTGTGAATTGTTTCGAACAATGAGTTAAGATATACTTTTGCTTATTAATGAAATATTTATTTGCGAAATTTGAACAAAATCGCCTGTCGTTCGAGAAAATTGTTGGGAAAAACCTTGACCCCCAAAATAATCTATCCGTCGTAATTGTTTTTCATAGAAATGACTTATACTAAAATATAGGGTTATTAATGAAATATTTATTTATGAATTATCAATAAAATTGTCCACGTAAGTTTTGAGAAAATCGTGATGGAAAAATAACTCCCCGAATAAACTATCTCTTGAGGATTCTTTCAGGGCAAGCAAGTTATTCCATATTATTAGGTTTTTAATGAAATATTTATTTCTGAGTACGAACAAAATTGCTTGATTCATTTTAGAGAAAACCGTGGAGGAAAAACACCCCCAAGAGTAAACTACCCCTCGTATATTTTTTTTCAGGACAAACGAGTTTTGCCATATTGTTCGGTTATTAACGAAATATGTATTTTTGAAATACGAATAAACTCTTTTGAGTCATTTTTGAGAAAATCACCCAGACAACACACTCCACCAAGAATAAACTACCCCTCGCATTTTTTAGGACAAACGAGTTATTTATGCCATATTGTTAAGTTATTAATGAAAGATTTATTTATGAAATATGAACGAAAACACTTGAGTCCATTTTGAGAAAATCACTGAGAAAAAACTCACCCCTAAGTATAAACTACCCCTTGTAGATTTTTCTCAGATAAATGCCTTATACCACAAAATAGGGTTGCTAATTAAATATTGATTTATAAAAAAAGAAAGAAAACAAGATCGTTAGAGCCAGTTATTAGAAAATATATTTTTTTCTATTTTCATCGTACAGGAAACTACCCTTGTTTTGGGAGTAGGAGGGAAATAAAAGAAACTATAGGAAATACTATGAAAATCTTAAACTAAAATTTGGTGCAGATAAGTTGAACGGTTGGCCTCTAGGCGAGTGCACAGAAAAGTGTAGCGAACGGACGGACGAACAGATGGACATGTATCAAAAAATAACTTTTTCGGTATTAGGGGCTATAATACGTGTAAATTCGTTGAAATCTCAAATTTGATTTTTTTTCGATCACCATACTTTCTTCTCCCATTTGTCACTTCAAAGTAAAAGGAACTCAGAACTACAGATAAGAGACACCTACTTTTACACATAGACATTTATTGATTTAAAACTGTTTTAGTTTGTCATTTCACTTCCAATTGAAAGGTTTTACCATGACTAACGGCATACCAATGACGAGACGGAAGTTTTGAGGAAGTAAATGCATTCAGAAGTCTAGACTACATTACGCCTATCAGCCTATTTTTACTTTTGCAATTGTTGACAGTTGTAATTTCGTCCAAACGCTACATGAAATAATTCTTGGTTGACGTCATTGTGTTACTATTTTAGTATTGTTCTCTTCAGACTTGGTTGAAGTTTTGTCTTAACGGTTATACATTTTTCTTTCTTATTTCATCGTTACACATAAGAATAAAATGTTCTGGTGAGTGGATAAATTCGAACCTACGAACATTGAGTTTTCATTCTTCCAACACATTATCAATGGACCAAGCTTTGTCTTCACGTTAACGCACAGTTACAGGGTTTATTACGATTTAAATAAAATGGCTGGCTGTTAGAGTTTCCTGCCCAAATATTTCGATAAAAAATTTTCATTGCTTCGTAGATACATAGAGCAATGTTTAGATACACATTTTAGGATAGTGCATTTTAGTGTATATAATAATTTCATGCCAGATAAAAGCTAGATAAGTTTTGATAAAATGTTTCATATGTAGTTCTCAATAATAGGCTTGCTGTTCGGGGTGAAGTTTCAAGGTTCAGCATTGACTAGCAGTTTTTGCTATTAATATCCCTTCTAACAATATTGGCAGTGGACAAAAGTTAGCCCGTGTTGAAGCTTTTTGCTCCGAATTTAATTATTTTACTTTATTATTTAACGAATATATTGAAAATTGTCAGCAGGCACGTATACAGTAATTTATTTCGGAAGGGGCCCGACTTCAATATTAGGATAAATTATAATAAAATTTTAAAAGATAATCCCAAAAATTAGGCTAAATTTACAGAAAAGTTGGGATTTCAGAGGGGGTCCGAACCCCCTGTACCCACCCCTAAATGCGTCCTTGTTTGTCAGTAATGTTTTCTCATTTTGAAACCCTCAAAAACTTCGGATATATAAAGGGAAAAGAGTTATTTTCGATAAAATATCACTTCAAGGAGACGCGACAGTTTTATTGCACATGGTGGTATCCAACGTTCACAAGGGCAAGAATTCCTTCCCTTTTATTCTTTTGCTATTGTGCTCTATCGAAAGGTTAGGTTTGTAAAATATTACTCTTACAAACAAGCGTGATTGGCAGATAGGAATACTGAACAGAACTCCACAGAAATGCATGCTGAACTTACGTTTATAGCTACTCTTTGGTGATTTGGCCTCAAGGTCAATCGAGTGGTAATTCAGTTCCGTCTCTGTTCTTGAGCCATGTTCGTATTACTTCGAACAGTTTTGCTAATGAAAAGCATGCCTCGTAATATAACATACTTCTTTCGAGTAAGAAATCGAAACTCAGTTGGTCACAGCAACTTTTGTTACCTAACCATAACGGCCTAGGGTCGTCTTCAGTAGAATAAAAAATGTTACGTGATATTCCATTCACGAAGGAGGAAAGGTTACTTTAAATATATTTCTTATTCATTTTGTATACTCTGCTTGTCAGAAATTATATACTTTCTGTTGGGACGGTGCTGAAAAGAGAGGGGGGGAATAAAACTTCGTGCCCCCTCATACATTTTAAATTTTGTTACATGGTTGCTCAAATTATTACTAAAGAAAGCACTTAAACCAATATATCTAAAGTTACATTATGTAAGGGTGGCATATTCAGGAATAATAATAATAATAAAAATAATAAAAATAATAATAATAATAATAATAATAATAATAATAATAATAATAATAATAATAATAATAATAATAATAATAATAATAATAATAATAATAAATGTCTTTGGAGAGCCGAAATTATGTGACACGAATCATTACATGTAGAGCTTTAAGATGAGTGGTCATAGGAGAGGAAAAAACAGGGTTTTTCTCTGTCTGACCAACGTAAAGATTATGTGCTGAAGTTAAGAAGCATAATAATTCTACAATAGGTTGCGTTTACGTAGAATATCAGTTACTTCAGTTCTCCTCCTTCGGGCTACTTACCTCATGTGGTAAATTCAAAACAATTTCAATTTAAGACAAATACATGTAAAACTTTTCTGTAATTAAATATATATAGGGGAAATTAAACATTTAATAGGGAAATCTGTTATCAAAGTGTCCAAAAAAAGTAGATAGAAGACTATCAAGCGAGAAACATTGTGAAACTTTATAAAATTCTCCAAATTAGAATTAACATTTACTGGAAAACATTCGTTATGCACCAGTGAGCATGTAGTGAGTAGTGAGCACAGGGAAAATTATTACGAAACTGTTTGCAAACAAAAATTAGAGACACTAATGCAAGTGCGAGAACGGCATTTTTTTTTTTTTTTGGTATCGTCATGAGTTTTACACATATGTTACAATTTGATTTTTCCCACATAAAAAATAAATAAAATAACCACAGTAATAAAAATTACAACGGCATTTCCATGGAGTTCGAACCCAATACCTTTGGCATACAGACTAGTTGCTTTAACCAACTGAGCTAGTTGTTTTCTTATGTGAACTGAACCTGTTCTACGGTAAAGACGATTTTTCATTACGATTGTGCTAAGAATTCGTCTTTTTCCATAGGTAATTTCCACTATTTGCTCTATCTATACGTTAATACTTAGCAAAGATTCATATATTTGGAGTTCGCTGATAATGCATGTAATAAGACACATTAGAAATGTTTCGTTAAAAGTTTCGTTTGTAGATCTAATCCACGTCTCTCTCAATGACATAGATGTCGCTGCTTCGTGTTGAAATGCAGAATTCCCTCGCGTTCTTGAAAATTTCCCACTTTAGCAGAGTTGGTAATTCTCGAGATTTCTGTCGATTTAATGTTTTTTTGCTTCTAATTTATTTATTTTAAGCTAATATCTAACACAAATATTAAAAACGGGTTTGTTATTAACCTGTCCTGCTGGGGAAACCTTCCGAAATTTCGAACATATAAAGAAAATGGAGATATTTTCAAAAAACTTCAGAATAAAGAGACGCGTCATTTATTTTGCTCATGGTAGTACATGAAGTTAGAATCACAGTTTCTACACAGTTTTTAGAAAATGTACCACTAAACTATTCATAAGGAAACAAAAACTGTTTATGAAAGTATATTTGTTTGAAATTGCGTTTATATGGGTGTCAAGGGCTTAAAAAATACTCTAAGAAAACATAAGATTAAATTCAAACACTGTTATTCAATAGTATAATAATAAATCCACAAGTCCAGATAGACCAATGAGAGCATATTAAAGTGCATGATGTAAGTACAAAAATCAAAGTGGACGATGAATGTAAGCGGTTTATATCATTAAATATTTTAATTATATAAATTTTGTATCTATTTTTCTTCATTTTTTCTTGTAAAAAATCCTCATTTGCAGTAAATATTGAATAAGTTTAATAAACACATAACAGACGAATCCCATTTCGGGGGGAGGATATCGTTTAGGGAGCCAGACATTGTTCCCCTCTCCCCTTGCTAAAATAAAATCTTTCAGTTTAACGTAACAGGATTATGTCCTTTATGCGATTGGAGACGGGTGATTAAGGCAAGAGAATAATGATGGAAGAATTGGTGGAATGCTAATGTGGGAGGGAACGGAAGGAACCAGAGAAAACCCACGGACACTTTGTTCAACACCACAAACTTACTTGGCCGGGGATAGAACCAGTGACCCCACACACAACAGGTAAGCGTCTAAAACTAAGCCACAATGCTCCCGAAACCAAAGAGAAAACTTTGCATGCATCTCAGTACAATCCCCCCTATAAAATTAGGGAAATTCTTACCTGACATATGGACTGCTTGTATACCAAGTGACCCAAGTGTAAAATTGATGTTTTTAGGAGAGAAATTTCAAGCGCAGTAATTTATATTTTTGTTACGGTGTTTATAAAAAATTTGTTTAAATAGGTACCCAAATACAGAAGTGAATTATGGCATTAATCCATTTTAAGATATTTTGAAGTTAGCTACCTGGCATCCAAAAATCTCATATAGATGCCTCCTTCAGCCCTAAGTAACAATGACTTGAGGTTTGGCTTAATTTGATATTAATTTGTTTTCCACGGTTTCACCTGAGCATTTTTTTGATCAAAAGATCTAATATACGGTATTTCAATCAAAAATGAAGGGTAAGGGGAAAAAACAAGGAATGTCACAAAACTGCATTTTCGAGATAACGGCGTTTTAATATTGAAAACCGTGTACAAAGAATAGGATTATGAAATATTTTGCCACGTTTTACATGAACATTTCTACATCTACGCATGCATGGCATAGATAGTCAAATAGTGCCAAGAGTCACCAACAGATAGGACAAAGCACCCGAAAAAGCACATACATGGACATTCCTTGTTTTTTCCCCGTACCCTTCAAATGTTCTTGTAGGCCTTATATCTGGAGAACTACATATAGTGTAGCCAAACCCAAAACTATCAGTTAGCCCAGTATGATGTGCTTATTCCGTAGAAAATACGAGAACTTGATTTAGGGGCCGTTCAAAACTTTTGTGGCTCCTGATCCAAAAACTAATTATTGGCCAAGGTTGCAATCTTTTGATCCATTTTTCCCCTAAAATTCTTGTCCCTATCCAGATCTGAAACTAATGACCTAATTTTAATCTGAAGACAACACTATCAGTTTGTGCCACTTATAGAAAACGTGGTAATAGTGCTAGAATAAGTCGAATATCTTTTCCTAGATAATCTAGATAACTGCTTTTTATACGTTAGGGCTTGAAAGAAGAGTCCTGAATTGTGCGATAAAAACATTGTGCTATTCCGTTAGGAAGTTGAGACTTGATACATTTTTGTTCTACATAGTTTAGTTCTGGGATATGATACTCAGCATTAAATTTTGGATAATAAAAGAAACTGGAAAGAGAATAAAACTTATTCATACTATTCCCAAAATTGAGTTTTGTGCTCAATATTAGACGATAACAAATGATAAGAAGTGGAATTTATTTGAAACGAAATAGAAAGAAATATCTAGGTCTATGACTCATGCTAATGTTCTTTAGGCTAAAAGAAACGGATGACTAATTAGCACGAATGATTATGAGAAGTTATTGGTAGAATGAAAATATGGGGGCGAAAACAGGAGAATACCAAGGACTCACGAACACGATATCGTACACCATAAACATGGCGGGCAGTTAGAAACCCTTGTGCTTTTTAGAAGTACCCGAATCTAATGTTGAACACAAAAACAGTTTTTTGTTTTTGTTTTTGTTTTTTTAGAAAAACCGAAACCGGTTTCGATTTTTCTACAAACAGGTTTTAGGTTTTCATAAAAAGCGATTTTGCCCGTCGCTACTCAAATTTCCAATGAATTGCGTCTCGTGACTAAATTAAACTAACTAAATCTATAGCCTTTGGAACCTGTAAGTTCAATGCTACAGTCATAAAAGCTCTCTATTGTCTTATGTCCTTATCCAGCTGGATCCAGCTTCTATTTTGTATTGCTATTTCTGCGAGATCCATCTTAATATTATCCTCCCATCTGTGTCTTGGTCTTCCTAATGGTCTTTTCCCGCTTGGGTTTCCAATTGAAATTTTCAGTGTCGCTACTTTTTTTTTCCTTTATTGCTACATGACCTTCCCACCTGATCGTTCTAGAATTAATAATCCTAACAATGTTAGATAAACTGTATAAATTATATAGTTTCTCCTTCTGGAGCTTTCCCGTCCCTCTTGGATCTGAATATTCGCCTTGAAATTTTATTTTCAAATACTCTCTGTCTGCATTCTTCCCTCAACTCAAAGTAAGCGACATGTTTCCCAATCGTACAATACAACAGACACAATTATTGTTTTATGTACTTTAAGAGTCTTCATCCCGGCGAAATTAAAATACCGTTAATTTTACAGTGGACCCCTAATTATGTGATATCTCCAAATAGATAAAAGATAATCGAAATGTGGAACAAGAGCGCCTTAGACAATATTATTTTACATAAGAAACCGTTATCACGACTCACTTATCTGCTTTCGATTTCGAGCCATTTTGAAAATCGGCATTTATTTTCGCGTTTCTAAACAGCTGAAAACGGAAAGCCACTAGGTGACTTGTGATAACGGTACCTCATGCAAAATAATATTTTCTAGGGCGCTCTTGTTCCATATTTCAATTATCTGTTATCTATTTGAAGATATCACATAATTACTGTAAAATTAGCGGTATTTTAATTTCGCCGGGATTAAGACTCTTAAGGTTCAAATTCTTCGATAGGATCCGCGCAGACAAATGGTTTTGGACTTTTAATATCTTCATGGATATGGGTTTGCTCTGTTAATATTAGAAAGTACCGACATTGTCGAAATGTGCGTCTTGTAACTCAAATTCCCAAAGCCCGAAACCACTCGGTTACTGTCACCGGCATTTACTCAGCCGCTACCCTCCCCAGCACCACACACACGTCTGGAATTTACCTGTTACATTCGTTGCCACATCTATAAACGTGAACCTTAAATTAACCTTTGAGTTGCAGTGTGTTTGTTGAATGAGTAACACAATAGAATTAGTAGTAAAATTGTGTGAATAAATAAAAAGAAAATTCTTACGAAAAGTGTTTGATTTAATAAAGCTTCTCAAAACCAAACTTACCTTTAATGGTGATTTGTCAGTACAATAATTTGCAGTATTTCTTTTCTTTTTATTTATTTATTTATTTTAAGCAATATTTGCATCAACAGGCATTTGTCTATTCAACAGAAACGTCCTGCAACATTGGTTGTTTCACCTTTAATGAAAAGTACCAATAGCAACTAGTTTGTTATATTGTGTGTTCTGCTGAGCGATCAATATAAACAGCCAATCAATTTAGTACTGCATTCAACCTTTCGTCTAATACAACTAACGTGAGACTAGACTAGTAACTATTAGATATCGGCAAATCTCTTTCATGCGTTGCGACCTGAAAATTTCCCGCTTAGCTAAATATTACGGAATGTTCCACTTTCTGTCACTTAACTTCGATCGTTTCTAGAAGCAACAGGTCATTACCATCATCATCAATATTTTTTTTCTAGCAGTTCCCTTATTTCGTAAGTTGACAAGTTTCTACGCAATTTCTTCATCCTCCCACTGAACTGACGTTCACAATTATCAATTATCCTCGTTAATGGGGTGCTTTAATCTCCCGTCAAGGACTACTTATAGGAAGTTAGAATGTGCTATGTCCACTAGCAGCTCCAAGGACGGAGGGGGGGGGTACGAAGGTATGGCCGTATCTCTGTCAAGGGCGCTGATTTCTCTGTAAATTTGGGGGGGGGGGCTCGTACAGATGCAGAAGTCATATATGAGGATTTTAAGGCAAATTGCATTAAAATTATACAAAATATTGTATATTCATAAATGCAATGCGGGGAACCCACATCAGCTTTAGGAGGGGTCCGGGCTCCCAGGATCGGCGCCCTTGCTGTTGTTTCACGGACGCCGGAGCGACATGAAGGCAGAACATAAGCGAAAGTATTAATATGTGTAGGAAAGTATCTGGAAATGTTAATAAGCGGCCTGCATAGCGTTAGCGACTACACTCTCACCTTTGCTGCGAGCGGTCTTGGATTCGATTCCCGGTGGGAATACACGGTCTAAAAGGTGTCACAGCTTCAGCATGCCAGCCATCTTGAGTGAGGTTTTTCCTGTGTTTTCCTCATTTGCATAAGGTAAATGCCGGTATGGTACCTAACAATCGTCCCAGGCAGATTGCTTCCTTCTTTGTTCCTTTCTTCCTCCACACTTCTCCGGTTAGTGTGATCGCTGAGGGACATCATCTCGTGAGAAGCCAAAGCCCAGAAATGTAATTCCTAAACATAATTCTAAAAATGTTAATATTTTGTTATTGTAAATATTGCTAGATTCAAATCCTATAGCTCTCAAAGTTTCCTTCTGTAAACTCAGCTGTTAACCTTGATATATTTAACATGCGCATAAATTGCAGTAAAAATAAAGGAAAATTGTTTAAAATTTACGGCATTTAGTCATATTGTATTATTAAACATATAAAAAAAAAGTCAGAGAAAAATACAAATCCTAATTATAAAATATATAAAACTACATGAGCTGACATAAATTATTGAGCACTTCCCGTAGGGCTACAATGATTAAATTTGACGTGATTGTAGCTTTCCGGAACTAACTGACAGGAAAATTGCCAAAAGTGAATATTTTTAATTTTTAGGTTGTCTACAAAGGGGATGAAGAATTTCCCCATGTTATTTAAATGGCCTTTTTTTTTTTTTTTTTACCTATAATCCCATGTTTTAGGTACTTGGAATTGGAATAAAAACTCGAAATTCGGTATGCTTGTACGTTTTCGTTAGCACTACCTAAGTAAATCAGTAAAAATAAAAAATTCCAACTTAGAATGGTTTTATATTGAACTGAAAAATCTTTCCCATGTTATTTATATGAGACACCTTTTACATCCCCAAATTATTGAGCACTTCCTGTAGGGTTACAATGATTAAATTTGACATGATTGTCGGTTTACGAGACAAACCCACAGGAAAATTGCCAAAAGTGAATATTTTTAATTTTTTAAGGGTCTAAAGATTGGATGAAGAATTTCCTCATGTTATTTAACTGTCTAAAGGGGAATGAAGAAATTCCCATGCTATTTAAATAGGCGTTTTCTTGGGATACAAAATTTTACCTTTTAGACAGTTGATATAGGAAAGAAACGATAGAATTGTGGGTTCAAGAGGTGCGAGGCCGTACGCCGAGCAAAGACAGTGTGTGTGTGGGGGGGGTGAAGTCCCGGATGAGCAAATGAATGAAATATAAGGAGCAAGTTCACGAAATTCACTGTTGATTCAAAGGCCGATAGATAAGAAATGCGAGGCCGTAGGGCGAGCAAACGCGGAGGTCTGGGGGCGGAGCCCCCAGCTAGCCAAAGGCTAGTAACTATAAATAAAACTAGTACATGAGCTGACATAAATTAAAGGGTTACTTCCGGTTGACGTGGAAAGTTGAAATTTAGCATGAATGTAGCCTTCCGAGACTAACAGACAGCAAGATTACCAAAAGTGAATATTTTTAATATTTAGGGCGTCTAAAGGAGGGATGAAAAATTTCCCCATGTTATTTAAATGGGTGTTTTTTTGGACCTATAATCTCATATTTTAGGTACTTGAAATTGGAATAAAAACTTGAAATTCTCTATGCTTATACGTTTTCGTTAGCATTAACTAAGTAAATCGCTAAAAATAAAAAAATCCAACTGTAGAGTGGTTTTATGGGGAACTGAAAAATCTTTTCCATATTATTTATATGGGACATCCTCTACACCATAAAATATTTAGGCACTTCCGGCAGGATTAAAACGATGAAATTTCGCGTGATTGTAACATTCCGAGACTAACCTACAGGAAAATTGCCAAAAGTGAATATTTTAGTTTCTAAGGGGTTTAAAGGGGAGATGAAGAAATTCAGATGTTACTTAAATGGGCGTTTTCTTGGGAAACAAAATCTTACCTTTTAGATAGCTGAAATAGGAAAAGAAACAATAGA
Organism: Thermobia domestica; assembly: GCF_964235325.1. Classification (NCBI taxonomy): domain Eukaryota; kingdom Metazoa; phylum Arthropoda; class Insecta; order Zygentoma; family Lepismatidae; genus Thermobia; species Thermobia domestica. Next base: position 248,382,506 of record NC_137463.1, read on the forward strand.
ATTGTGGGTTCAAGAGGTGCGAGGCTATAGGACGAGCAAAGACAGAGTGTGGGGGGCGAAGTCCCCGGATGGGCAGATTCAGGAAATAAGATGAGCAAGTTCACGAAATTCACTGTTGATTCAAAGGCCGATAGATAAGAAATGCGAGGCCGTAGGCAGGGGAAAACTCGGGGGTCTGGGAGCAGAGCCCCCAGCTAGCCAAAGGCTACTACTACGTATAAAATCGATATAAAAAAATGGTATAATACCTACTAAATGGGAAATCCAAGAGCAAATTTTATTGTACAAACTTGTCAGTGGTTGAACGGTAGAACAGGAAATTTAGAATTTTTGAAATTCAATGCGAACAAAACAGCTTTACTTTTACACTTGCTTTTCTTTCGCACATTAGCTACATCACTCGGTCAAAACAGAAATCTTCGACTTTAACGTCCCACAATTATGCCCTTTAGGCTGAGAGAGATGATGATTAAATCAAGTGAATGATATTGGAAGAATTTGTGGATTGCGAGTGTAGGAGGAAACAGGAGTACCGCGAGAAAATCCAGGAATACGATATTGTCCACCACAAACTTACTTATGCCGGGAATCGAAACAGGAACACTACATATCACAGGTAAGAACTCTGGCCCATACATTACTTGGCAAAAGTAGTGTAATATATAAAAGATGGTATGAAACTCTGTACTCGATTTTCATTCTGTATTAATATGGTGGGGAGAGTGCTGTTTTGCTTGTTATAGTGTGTCTCTTGTTTATGAATCCTAAAATGTCTGAAGACTCCAATATTATAGACTAAAAGCTGTAAGAGGTTTATTTACCCTAGAAACGCTATTGTGATTTTTTGCAAGTCTATCACTACAAGTATATAATAAAAACTAGCCTTCTGCTACCTGGGACTCCGTCATCAGATCCACGGGTTTGCTCGACTTATGGCCTCGTATCTCTTATGTATTAGCCTTTGCATCAAAAATACATCATGTACATGTTCTCAGGTGGCGTGATGCGCACCTGGGGTTCGGTGTTTGTGAAGAAGTTCTGTACATCGTCCGCAAACAAGGCAACTCTTGCGAAAGTGATGTTTGTGGCAAACCCGGGTGGTCAAGATTGTGACGGTGAATGAAGTTATTTATGAAATGTTCACCGGGAACGTTGTTTCGAAACTTCTTGATTGTGATTTCCTTCTTAACCAAGTACGTTTTGACGAGTAGGGCAATGTCAGACCTAGCAAATGGAATGCTCCACACTGCAAGTTCCGCAAGACAATCAACAATGGCTTTCTCTTCCAGTTTGTCCAACGTCAAAGGTCGTCCCACAGTTCTACCATGACACTTATGCTCTTTGTCCTGGAGGGTCGTTCGCGGCACACCTGTCACTGTTGAAGCATAAGAGACGGATTTCTCCTGCATTATTAATTCCATGGTCTCCTGCATTTTTCCTTTGTGGTAGTTTTGATAGCTACGGCCTCCCACAACTTTCTGGTTCTTTCGCGGCATGTTACCAGCTCACCTGAAAGTAAAAAGACAACACTTTAGTTTCGCAATTGATGATGGCATGTATGCATGTAATGTGACAACATTGCACCAATGACGTAGTTACTTCTGGGTGACGAAGTTACCCCTGTTTACGGTATTTTCTAAATTTGTCCAGCTGAGAGCTTCGCTCCCTGACCCCACTTTTAGTCGCCCTACTGCCTTGCACCTCTTAAACCCACAATTCTACTAAATTCCAAGTTTCCTCTTCTATTTCAACTATCTAAAATATCCAATTTTGTATCCCAAGATAACGCCCATTTAAATAACACGGGAATTTCTTTATTATCCCTTTAGACCCCTTAAACACACACACACACACACACACACACACACATATATATATATATATATATATATATATATATATATATATATATATATATATATATAAGGGAGAGGCAAAAAATCTAAAAACACTTCATACAGGACCGAAGGATTTTGATTGTTTCAACTTTCTAATTGCTTTTACATAATCTTATTCAGTAACAAAGTTATGTTCAAGCTTTGAGACACCTCCAAATTAACCGAGTCGTGTATAGTATGAATAGCAGGATATTGAGAATATTCATTTTCAAAGCATTCAGCAAAACAATTAGTAATAAAATTGTTGGTGTCTAGAGATTATTTTTGATAGGGAGCCGTACACATATTACGTAACGCTATTTTTGACCAATCTTTTACCCCTCCCTCCCTCTTGTTACATTTCGTAATACAAGACCGCTCACCCCTTTCCACTTTGCTACATAACACTTTTTGATTTTTGATTTCTCTCCAATTTTGCTTATTTTGGGGATTATTACAATAAAAAGCTATTTTTAATGGTAGAACTTTTGGTTACGAAATACTTACATTCTGAATATATTTGTAGGTTTTTCGCCAACAAATGAAAGTATTAGATTGAGTGATTGATTGATTTTGAGTTTTACGTCCCGTTCAGCAGCGAGGCTATATGAGACGTGGACCTACTGATTAACGTGGAATCCGAACCACATGAGCTCCCGCCGGGAATCGAACCCGGGTCTCCCGCGCCAAAGGCGCGTACGCTAACCGCTTAGCCACGGAGGAGCTATGAAAGTATTTGAAAATGGTAGACCGTAATAATATTTCAGACCCCATAAGGTTGCTCAATTAACCAGTATTAATTCTTCGAAGTTGAACACTGTTGTTTTCCCAAGGAGATCCCACCTATTCTTATAGGTCACCAATGATTGGCAAGGAGGAAATATTGCAGATGAAACAGGATCTAATAACTGGCATCGACCCCTTTTTCCGGGATCCAGGACATTTCGTATATTAGAAGTTCGCCAGTGTCTACGATACAAAAAAGATTTCTTCCTTGTCGACCGCAGATCCGAAGTGGCTGCATCGAGAAGGAGCAGGGGCATCTCATTTGTGAACAAGCTTTCGAGCATTTTATTTGGACTTTCGCAGTGTTCGAAGTGGAAAGAAAACAGAGGCGGTATATTTTATTACGATTTTGACTCCACATACCGGCTATGTAAATGTTGAAATACAGTGAGGGTGGGTTGTCTCAAAGATTGCATTTCAGTTTACATAATGCCTGAAAATCATTGGGGGGGGGGGTGGTTCAGTTGTAGAGCGTTCACTTCTGGTGCATGGAGTCCCGGGTTCAAATCCTGCTTCCATCATGTGAACCTTATGGTGGACAGACACGGTGTGCTTGGGTTTCGTCGAGTTCTCCCATTTCCTCCCACTTTCTTCATTTCACCATTTCATTCATTTCTCATCATCACCGTCTCATTTAGCCTAACCGGCATAAACGTGGGACGCAAAACTCAAAGATTTCACTTCATTTTTTTGAAAATCATTAGAGAGCTCTGTAGTTACGGGGAAGGGGGCATGAGGAGAGACTTTGATCCCCTGCCAACAACTTTCCGAAAAAAAAATTAAAATACCCCTTATTTTGTATTATACAGAATTAAACACGAAAATGCTCAAAAACCGACTTTTTATATGAACGATTTCCTGTGGGAAAACTCCCGGATTCCACTCGACTGAGGGATATTCGAAAGCCCCGGAAGATCCACCCCGCACAGCAGACGACCCCTAAATCCGCCCATGCTAAAAACACGACATTTATATGCATTAAGGCAAGAACACACACACATACATAAGAAACAATTCAATATGACACATCAAAATATATATATTTAGCATCCACTCTCCGGTGACGGTATGTCTGAATCACTGAAAAGCCAGAAGTGGTATGGCAAACCACCGCATACCGTCTCACTTCGACCACTGGACTTTGGACTTCAGTTTACCCCTTTTCAAATTCTTCTTGTCCTAAATCAATGCCAAAATACAAATAAACTCGCTTTCTCCAGAAATATTAAAGTCCAAAAATTAAAAAATCCAGTATAAGATGAATATCCTACGAATTAGGTTTTTAGTATCTTATTTTGTTCTGAAAAGCGTGGATCGTTCCGGAAAATATTATTTCACGAAAAACAGTCTGTTTCACAAACGAAGAAGGGGGGGATGGGGAAAATGATTCAAATCAAAAGTTTTAAATAATATTCACAGAAATAGCGATACAAATGAAAATACCAGGGCATTTTCAAGCAGTGGTTACGATCATTAACAACTAGCTGCAGAAAATCGTGTGCTGTAAATGCAATGCTGCGATAGTTATAAAACAGACAGGTAGGAGGGAAGATAAACGGGCCCTCGGATTTTCGGTTCAAAATTGATCACAACCTCTTCCCTAGGTCCCAAATAGTGTTTCCTAAAAATTTCAGACCGCGGAAACTTCAAAAAGGTGCCCAAAATTACTATAGAATTTACCAGATATGGGCAGGGAAGATAAACGGGCCCTCGGATTTTCGGTTCAAAATTGATCACAACGTCTTCCTTAGGTCCCAAATAGTGTTTCCTGAAAATTTCAGACCGCGGAAACTTCAGAAAGGTGTCCAAATTTACTATAGAATTTACCAGATATGGGCAGGGAAGATAAACGGGCCCTCGGATTTTTGGTTCAAAATTGATCACAACGTCTTCCTTAGGTCCCAAATAGTGTTTCCTGAAAATTTCAGACCGCGGAAACTTCAGGAAGGTGCCCAAAATTACTACACAATTTACCAGATATGGGCAGGGAAGATAAACGGGCCCTCGGATTTTCGGTTCAAAATTGATCACAACGTCTTCCTTAGGTCCCAAATAGTGTTTCCTGAAAATTTCAGACCGCGGAAACTTCAGAAAGGTGTCCAAATTTACTATAGAATTTACCAGATATGGGCAGGGAAGATAAACGAGACTTCGGATTTTCGGTTATTTTTTGGTTGCGTGGGAACTCAATTCATTTTCGCTCTTGTCGCGCCAGGGTCCAACTGACCAACTTTTCTTTTTTCTTCCTTTTTCCTCATAGACAAAGAATAAATCGTCTGCCCAACAAGAAGGAAACTACGTACTGCAATTAGCTTTAGGTTTGTCACTTTTTTGTGTATATCAAACAATATAATAAAGATTACTTTTGTTGAAACTACATGGTACTGTACTGTATAACATTATGGAATCTCTAAGTCGTTACAATATATCTATTTCATGTCGAGTGCGTTCAGTAAGCAATCTGATCCTTTTTTTTTTTTTAAGTTTCCGCGGTCTGCAATTTTCAGGAAACCCCATTTGAGACCTAAGGAAGACGTTGTGTCAGTTTTGATTCAAAGTTTATCTACCCTGCCCATATCTGGTAAATTCTATAGTAATTTTGGGCACCTTTCTGACGTTTCCGCGGTCTGAAATTTTCAGGAAACACTATTTGGGACCTAAGGAAGACGTTGTGATCAATTTTGAACCGAAAATCCGAGGGCCCGTTTATCTTCCCTGCCCATATCTGATAAATTCTATAGTAATTTTGGGCACCTTTCTGAAGTTTCCGCGGCCTAAATTTTTCAGGAAACACTATTTGGGACCTAAGGAAGACGCTGTGATCAATTTTGAACCGAAAATCCGAGGACCCGTTTATCTTCCCTGCCCATATCTGGTAAATTCTATAGTAATTTTGGGCACCTTTCTGAAGTTTCCGCGGTTTGAAATTTTCAGAAAACACTATTTGGGACCAAAGGAAGGCGTTGTGATCAATTTTGAACCGAAAATCCGAGGGCCCGTTTATCTTCCCTGCCCATATCTGGTAAATTCTATAGTAATTTTGGGCACCTTTCTGACGTTTCCGCGGTCTGAAATTTTCAGGAAACACTATTTGGGACCTAAGGAAGACGTTGTGATCAATTTTGAACCGAAAATCCGAGGGCCCGTTTATCTTCCCTGCCCATATCTGATAAATTCTATAGTAATTTTGGGCACCTTTCTGAAGTTTCCGCGGTCTGAAATTTTTAGGAAACACTATTTGGGACCTAAGGAAGACGTTGTGATCAATTTTGAACCGAAAATCCGAGGGCCCGTTTATCTTCCCTCCTACCAATATGATAAATAAAAAATCGGCACGGATTGTTGCCTTCGATAGGTTATGAAGTTTCTTTTCTAAAAATTTTAAGTCTGTAGGTTGGAATTTGTAAGAGAAATCGTGAATTTTCGTAAAAGATAAAAAGTACACGAGAGAGATACGAAGACTGTAGTGACATCTATCGGCAAAACTTGCCCCTTTAAACCAACCTTAAACGGAGCGTACAAAATTAGTCTCTTTTGCTCATACCTTTAATAATTATCCTTGATTCCCTTATGTTTTGAGCGCTCTATATACCTACTCTGTCATAATCCTCTTTTCATCTCTTATCTACATCATTATGCAATAAAACAAATTCGTGCTCTACTACGTGAATTTCATCTAAAATATGAAATTTAAGTTTCGGTGATTATTTGATTTTTTAAAAAAATCTGGCACCATTTCCTTTAGAATGTTTGAAATTAGAAATCATAGTGAAAGCAATCTTATCATTATAATGTCTAATCCTGTTAGATTTCAGTAGTTTTTCGCCAGCTACCTTCTCCAGTCGGTGTCTTGGTAGTTCTTGGTTTATACCAGTTGTTCCTCCTGTCAGGTCGTTGGAAATCATTTTGATCTTGTTGTAGCATTTCATTGTTTGGTTGTGTTGGATCACTGGTTTCTTTTGTACGTGCCCTATCTTTAACTTGACGCAATTCTTCCCTTAGTTTATTTCGTGATGACTGCAATTCACCATCTGTTTTCACAGTAGGATATTTTCCAGCGATGAACTTTAGGGATTCTTGTACCATTTGCTTCATGTCATCGTCAACATTACATGTTTCAAAAGTAAATTTCACCTCATCGTAAACAAGTTGAAGTAAGTTGATATTGTAGAAATGCTTTTCTTGGTAGTACACTCTGAATTTCTTTAAGAGAAAAAGAAATATACACATATTAAAAATTAGGTAATTAAAGAGTTGAGTTGAGTTTGAGTTTAACGTCACTTTCAGCAGCGAGGCTATATGAGACGAGACCTACGGACTAACGTGAAACCCGAACCACATGAGCTTCTGCCGGGAATCGAACCCGGATCTCTAGGTAATTTAAGAAACTATGACGGTCCTTTAATAGTTTTTATTACACTAAACAAAGAAGAAAAATGGTTCTGTAATACTTTTCATTACAGTAAACAAAGTAGAGAAATGGTTCTGTAATACTTTCCATTTCACTAAACAAAGTAGATAAATGGCTCCGTAACACTTTTCATTACAATAAACAAAGTAGAGAAATGGTTCTGTAACACTTTTTATTACACTAAACAAAGAAGAGAAATGGTTCTGTAATACTTTTCATTACAGTAAACGAAGTAGAGAAATGGTTCTGTAATACTTTTCATTACAGTAAACATAGTACAGAAGTGGTTCTGTAATACTTTTCATTACAGTAAACAAAGTAGAGAAATGGTTCTGTAATACTTTTCACTACACTAAAAAATATATGAAGCTTTCTTATTTAGCTTTCCATATTTCAACTACTGAGGTGTTTCGATCCCGGAAAAGCAACAGAGTATTCAGGAAGCAAGGCAGGACATCAATGTTGACAGTATTAAAAGTCAGCTTTGCATTCATTTTATTAATGTTCATTTCAATCAACTTCCGAGGCCAATAACAAAATTGGAAGAATTTAATTTAAAATTTTACACCGCATTGGAACTGTTTCAGTCTATAGCACTGCAAACTCAGATGCAGTTAGGAAAGTGCTTATGTAAGAGCATTTTCTAAAAACTCCGAGTTAAAAATTTGTATTAGATTGAAAATAAAGCGCTTCAAGGAACAAAGAATCAAGAATTTCTTTATCTCTTCATCACTGAAATATTGTACTTTGACAGCATGAGAAATCTATTTTTACCAGACAATATTTAAAAATACATAGTGGTGGTTTATTGTTGTTTTCTAGAGACTAAATAAGGTGGTGGTCTCCCAAGTCCTTCCATCTCGCAATGAAATACCCATAGAAAATATCCTGTTCCTGTCTGTTTTTGTCCACATCTGAGCCTTACCCAGTCAATCATCTTCAGCCTCAGTGTGATTATGGTAGAGGTGCTTTCAATAGGAAATGAGAACTGCTAACATCAAGAAATGTGTCCTTGGACGTTCGTAAACGATTTATTTACTACTCTGATATGGAGCGTGGCGCTTTACAGATCAGAGACGTGGACATTGAGAAAAGCTGAAATATTCAAGCTGGCAGCATTTGAAATGTGGTGTTCACGCCGAATGCTGCGCATATCATGGACCAAAAAGAAAAGGAATGAAGACGTACTAAAGGAAGCTAATGAAGAACGACAGATCATGATGATAATAGGAAAAAGAAGAAACAACATGCTGGGCAATCTTATTCGGCACTCCGATTTGATCGCTGTGTTGATCGAGGGAAAGGCATAAGGAAAACCAGGAAGAGAAAGACCAAGGATAGAATATCTAAATGCAGTTACGAAAATATAACCTTATCAAAATATAAAACTGCTTTCCCAAGAGAGAGAAAAGTTTCAAATTTTCATGTTGCCCACCAATCTATGGTTGAGAAAAGAAAGAAGTTGTTTAGTGCAACTCAAAAGTTCAGAAATTATACGCGAGAGTTTGGAATCTAGCTGTTATAATATAAATTGGTTTCTTCTACAATATACTCCAATTTCTTGTACTATGTAACTCACTCACATTTAACATGATAATTTATAATAGCATACATAATAAACTTACACAATAAAAGATAGAATAGGACCATTGGATGTTTTCGTCTGTTCTGTAAAATTGCCACATATTCACCTCTTAAGTGTATATTTTTGCGATTTCAATGCATAGTTACATGTGTAGTTTAATAATGTTTTCTTAAGTGTTATAGCTACGTTAAAGCAATGGCTAAGAAAAAAAAAACTGTTCGGCCTAAGCTCTAAACTGCGATAAACAAAGCCACATGAAACTAAATATCGCTGATTTGCTGTTGGCCTACCGATGTTTGTACTCCTCCGCAAAATAGTTCATATGATTTAATTATTATTTTTACTATGAAGCTCCATATAAAACTGCTACATTATTATAAATGACAAAAATATAATTCGGATTATCTAATTAAACTGCAATCGAGTGTAGTTAATGAAACAATAGAAATAAACACTAAGCATACGCAGTAATTATGGCGCCAATTCAACTGTAGACGCGTGTTCTGCCTGAAAGACGGCTGACTTGAATCCCCGTTTCACGAGTGTTGGAGTGAAACACAAACAAGGTAAACCTGTACTCACTAAGCAACAATTGTTTACCAGCGAAATTCAATTTTCTTTTTATTTTCGAGTTTTTCCTTTCTTTTCTGCTGCTGCTATAAGTATCTGGACAACACGAGACAGTATTGTCAAAATGCACGTGTATAATTTGCTCCTCCCCGCGGGGAGTGGGAGTGATACATCACTAGCCAATCGTATTTGTGACGAACGGAAGGATACACATATTTTGTTTATCGGAGTTTAGAGCTTACGCTGAACAGGGAATAGTTATAGGTCAAAGCTCTTCCACATTGATAATGTAAATCTATTTTTTTTTAATGTGTTAAACATGACTCGAGTTAACTAAAAGTTGGTTTCTTCTTCTTTTTATCCTAGGCAAGTTTGAAGTATACATAAGTAGACCCCCACTACGCCTAGGTGTAGTGGTAGGGGCTGATATAGAAATGATCGAAAACGATCGATATTAATGCTGAAATTTTCGTGGTGACTGAGTTGCCAGGTGACAATCGGGATAACATTTAAGCCCAAGTTTAGGCATGAATGACTGAAGGTGCTCTTTGTATATATATACAGCTGCGGATCCAGGATATGATCAAGGGAGGGGCTAAACTATAGTTTGCCGCTTTATCCAGCGTCCAGAAACTAGGATTAAAGCCCATTTTATCCAGTGTCTACCTGAGCGTCAAGGGGTGGCTATAGCCCCTACAGCCCTCCCCTTGGATCCGCAAATGTATATATATATATATATATATATATATATATATATATATATATATATATATATATATATAGATATATATACTATATTAGCATTTGGCCAGCTGGGGAATTTGCCCCCGAAAATACCTAGAGTTTATTCGACCTATGGCCTCCCACCTCATATTTCAGTCTTTGCTCCCGTTCTCCGCATGGCAAGAATACGTTTATGGCATTATTATTTGCGAAAAATTTCAACCCCTTTCCCACTTAGAATATGCATTTCAATCAAAGTAAAATGATAAAAGCCCATGTCGGCCCAAGCGCTATGTTCAAAAATTCATTGCAAATGGTTCACTCATTTTCCCCTGATAATGAGACCGACAATGTCGAAGTACTTTTAATACTTTTTAAAAAAAATATAACTCGCCTCCTCTCGTTAAAAGTGGAATTTCTGGAGACGTTGTGACATATGCCCAATTATCCAAGTTTCTTATCCCCAATGTCTTTATAATCTTAAAGGATTTCGAAATATGACTTATCTTATTATAATAATTGCAATTCCGAACCTTTTTTCTTCACGGTTTTTTCTTTCTTTGTAGACGATATATATATATATATATATATATATATATATAATGTCTCCAAACTTATAGAATTTTTGAAATATGCTCGTCTTATTATAACAACCCCAGACTGTTTCTTTCCAGCTCTTTTCTTCCCTTCTAGAAGAAATGTTAAAAGAGCTGAAACACAAGTCTAATTATTTTAATTGGAAGATCCATATATATATACTGTGTATCCAATTAGCGGATCCCATAGGCTGGTTTAAAGGCGCAGATTGCACCCAAGAGAGAACACATGTTTTCTTTGTAAATGGTGCGTTCATTTGGAAGGCAGGATAGTAAATTTTAGGGGAAGAATGTTAAGTTTTAGGGAAAGGACGTTGAATTTTAGGGGAAGAATGTTGGATTTTAGGGGAAGGATGTAAAATTTGGGGAAGATGGGCACCGCTGTACCCAGCAATAGGCCCTAACATTAACTTAAGTATAAATTTTGAAATGGATACGTTCAAACCATGATATAAAGGCCTTTTGCACACGAATGAACTGACATAACAAACGCACGTTGAAATCTCGAAATAGTTTATTATTATTATTATTATTATTATTATTATTATTATTATTATTATTATTATTATTATTATTATTTATCTTTCTTTGCTTTCATCATCGTCCAAAAGAAAAAAAGTATAACACACAACAATGATTTGTTGCTTGATTAGAGTTTAGTGCCGCTGTCAACCTCGATGCTATATGAGACGTGGACCTACAGTTTAACGTGGGATCTGAAGTACATGAGCTTCCACCGGGAATCAAAATCGGATCTCCCACACTAAAGAAGGTACATCCACGATACATCCACATAAGAATGAGGTAAATACTCTGTGTAATTAAATAATAGCTAATAATCTCACCTGCAGATTACGAAAGTTTATGTCGACTTCTATAGTCTGGTTCAGTTCGTCAATCACCATTTCCAAACTATTGTCTGATACAAAAATATGGAACAATAGATAAGAACGAGAGTAGCTCTCCTTACTTGGATATTTTACAATTACGTTTCTTACATCGTCAGTTCGATCGTACGACTTATCCATTAGCAATTTCAAATCCATATAACTCAGCTCAGCTTCGTGTACATCTTGTTCCATTGCTTTAACATAATAATTGAGAGCTCTTTCACGATATTTTGTTATATCTTCATGATTCTTTTGAACATTTGCAACAGTTGCAAAATATCGCCCAGCTACCTGGTTAACCATGCCGTTAACAGAATCAAGTTCTAATGCTTTTCTAATGTAAGCTTCAGCCTTGTTTAGGTTTGAAAGTCGAGGAGACAAGAAAATTTTAGCACATCGTGCATAATTGGTGCCTGAAAATTTTCTATTCTCTAGTATTCTTTCAAGACGTGTTACCTTTTTGTCATATTTCTGCATATCAATATAATTGCCCTGCAAATTATGACAAAGTGCTAAATCCATGTATGTGCAAACGAGATCTATTAGGTAAACGCCATTAACATTTCCCAAATCACAAGCTTTTTCTAGGTAGTTGACTTCTTCTTCTGATGGCATTCCAAACTTCTCTTCGTGTTTCCGTTTTCTGCTTAAACATTTACCAGCCAAGTAGTGCCATTCAGGCTCAGTTGGATCAAGTGTAGCTGCCATTTTGGCATAGCTGAGTGCAGAATCTGAATTAATAAATAAGAATTCCAGAAGTACTGCAGATTTTAGTCCGTAAATAGCACCTTGAATTTTGCTATCAAGTTCCAAGAATTCTCTGTTGGTTGGCGATGCTGACTTTACTCCTTTCTCCAAAGAGAGAAGATAATTCTTGGATATGGTAATTACATATATAGTTCCTTGGAAAAAGCTCTCGGTAAAGCTTTGTTTGGATTGTTCTAAGATCTTCAAGCAGTCCTCAAGCTCAGCCAGTGATGATTTAACATCTTTTCTTGAAAAATACTCAATGCTCATTATTAACTTGAAAATAATTTTAGATCTCTTTCCGTCCGTATCATCTGTGGCAGTTTTGTATTTGTGACAAATACGACGTAAGTTATCATCATATAACTGCACAATCTCCTTTTGCCACTTAAAAATACATCCTTCATTGGTAGCCATTTCTAGTCCAAATCACTGAAACGAGAAATAGAATGATAAATACTGAAATTTCCAAATTAATTAAAATGATATGAAACAATATGTGAAGAGGGCAGCCTATAACTAACTAACTAACTAACTCTATGGCCTATGGAACCCGGAGGTTCAATGCCGCGTTCACAAAAGCTCTCCACTGACTTCTATCCTTAGCTAACTGCACCCACTTTCTACTTTGTATTCTAATCTCTGCGAGATCCATATTAATATTGTCCTCCTATCTGCGCCTAGGTCTACCTAATGGTAGTTTTCCGATTGGTCTTCGAGTCAAGACTTCGAAAGCGTTTCTACTTTCTTCCATCCTAGCTACATGACCCGCCCACCTAAGCCTCCTAGACTTGACGACCCTAACAATGTTGGGTAAACCGTATAAATTATGTAGTTCCTCGTTATGAAATTTCCGCCATTCTCCATTCCCGTTCCTCTTGGGTCCGAATATTCGTCTTTTAGGATCTTGTTCTCAAATACTTTCAGTCTATGTTCTTCCCTAAGAGTAAGTGACCATGTTTCGCAACCATACAGAACAACAGGCATGATTATCGTTTTGTATATTTTAAGCTGCAAATTCCTCGACAGAATTCGTGACGACAAGAGATTTTGAACGAATAGTAACACGAATTCCCTGCTTTTAGTCGACATTTAATTTCTCCGTAAATATGATTTTCCTCTATTAATATTGATCCTAGATATTTGAAACTATCCACTTTATCAAAAGTATTATTTAATATTTTAACGCATCCACAATTTGCTGTATTATGGCAGCCTATTCCAAGCCTAAATTTAGGCAACAATTATATTCTTCAAGTCAGGGATCACGTGTTTTGATTTGCATTCTACTAACCTTAAGTTTGTTGTATCGCTCAGTGTTTGGAGGGCCGCTATCGGTCTATTCAATTGTAGTAACTCAAGAAATGAATTTTCTGCAGAAATTATTGGTACCCGAAACGAAACCCACAAACCATACGGGCTAGTGATTCTTGTAATGCTCGTTATAGGAGGTGTTGAAACCAATCCGGACCCCACTGGTTCAAACAAATCGGATATTGCTGAAATCAAGGCAATACTAAACGGAGCGAAAAGCTTGAATGAAGCTGTTGTCAGTGAAGTCAGTGGATTAAGAGAAACTGTGACAAGAATTATGGATAGACTTGATTTGATAGACAAGAAACTCGAGACAACACAAATGACGTCAGTGAACTACAAAAATACACTAAATTCCTGGAAGAACGGCTGGACGACCTCGCAAATACGAGTAGAAGGCAAAATATTGTGTTGTATGGCGTTGAAGAGAGCGAAAGAGAGACATGAGCAGAAACTGAAGAAAAAGTGTGTAAAGTAATTCAGAACAAATTAAAATTTCAATTAAGAGACGACGAAATAGTAATGCGAGCTCACAGAGTAGGGAAGAAAACTGCGACTAAAAATCTACCTATCGTGTGTAAGTTTCTAAGAGACAAAACAAAAGATTTTCTTAAAAGCAGACGCAAACTTCGTGGTAGTAACATTTACATCGAACAGAATTATTCTGACAGTGAGAGAGGAACGCAAAGTGTTCATGAAAGAGAGAAGGCAACGCGGTCATTGTTCGAAGGGGGGCAAAAAGCAGTGGCGGTATACTTTATTACGATTTTGATTTGACATACCGGCTATCTAAATATTGAAATACAGTAACGGTATGTTGCCTAAAAGATTGCATTTCTATTTACAAAATGAGTGAAAACCAGTGGAGAGCTTCTCTTTAGTTTCGGGAGGGGGACATGCAGAGATTTTGATCTCTCGCCTATAACTTTCTAGAAAATATATTTTTTTAAAAAAATCCCCTTACGTTGTATTATAGAGAATTATACATGAAAATGCTCAAAATTTGAGTTGTTATATTAACAGTTTCCTGCGGGAAAACTCCCCACTCGCCTGACGGGTATTCCAAATCCCCGAAAGATTCGCTGCCATAGCGGACAACCCCTAAATCCGCCCATGCTCAAAATATGACATGTATATGACTTAAGAAGATTCACATATTCATACGAAAGAAACAATTCAATATTGCACATCAAAATATAAACTTGATGAACTTCTGTGAAGACACCTCATTTTAAAAACAAAAGATGGGGGAAAAGATAATAATGTGGGGTGTTGTCAACTTAGAAATTATTTCAACATAAGATATAAAATCTTTAAGTGCAAAACTATTCGTCAATTACTGTGTATAAAAATGGATTTATTAAAGGTATTTAACATCCACTCTCCAGTGACGGTATGTCTTGATCACTGGAAAACCAGAGGCGGTATGCCTTCATCCCTGAGAAACCAGAGGCGGTATGGCATACCATCGCATACCGTCTCACTTCGACCACTGAACGCGATAGTTATGCTTATGTGCAGTTTCATTATCTGTATATTGATCGGTTCAAAATCTCTTGTTGTCGCAAATTATGTCGAGGAACTTGAAGCTTAAAATATACAAAACGATAATCATGACTGTTGTTTTGTATGGCTGCGAAACATGGTCACTTACTCTTAGGGAAGAACATAGACTGAAAGTATTTGAGAACAAGATCCTGAGACGAATATTCGGACCCAAGAGGAACGGAAATGGGGAATGGCGGAAACTTCATAACGAGGAACTGCATAATTTATATGGTTTACCCAACATTGTTAGGGTCGTCAAGTCTAGGAGGCTTAGGTGGGCGGGTCATGTAGCTAGAATGGAAGAAAGTAGAAACGCTTTCAAAGTCTTGACTGGAAGACCAATCGGAAAACGACCATTAGGAAGACCTAGGCGCAGATGGGAGGACAATATTAAGATGGATCTCGCAGAGATAGGAATACAAAGTAGAAATTGGATGCAGTTATCTAAGGATAGAAGTCAGTGGAGAGCTTTTGTGAACGCTGCATTGAACCTCCGGGTTCCATAGGCCATAGAGTTAGTTAGTTAGTATATTGATGGGGAAAATTCACCTTAATTGCACTTGAAAATAGAAACAGACAGCATTCAAACAGAACAAGAGGCTCCATATTCCAGCTTAATGAACCCCTGTCATCAAGTCAGCCGAAGGCAGTTCAAAGTGAAAGTGTTAGTGCTCTGAAGAATGTTAACCCTTCCCCCGTTCCATCCCCCTTGCTAAGAAAGCAACTACCCAGCCCTGAGTCAGTGAAATGGAAATCGACCTGCAACCGATGAGAATTTTGTGCTCAGGACAGAAGTATTATTACATGTCCCAACAGGTAAGATTAGAATAGCAAACACTGGGACGTTCCATTGTAGAAAAGCAAGAACTAATGCATTACATGAGTCTCCTCTCTGGAGAGTTGAGTTGTTGAGTTGATTTTAGTTTAGCGTCCCTTTCAGCAGCGAGGCTATATGAGACGTGGATCTACTGATTAACGTGGAATCCGAACCACATGAGCTCCCGCCGGGAATCGAACCCGGGTCTCCCACGCGAAAGGCGCGTACGCTAATCCTCTCTGGAGAATGTGTGCTTCATATAACGAAATGGTTAAATTTCATGTAGTAGATGTGTTTAGTATGTCAGAAAATAAGTTCAAAAGAATTGTTAGGCAATAACTTCTGTATAATTAGAAGACGTTTATTTGTGTATGTATAATAGCATATGTTGTATTCGATACTATAACTGGGCATTAAGCCTGTTGTATTGTTCTTATGAAATAAATAAATATTTTCAGGATTTCGAGCAATATGTGTAAATTTATATCAACAGACTATGTATAAATCATTATACTATGATACATAGGCGTCAGTGGTCATGGCAGTGGCGGATCTAAAAGGTAAAAACTAAGGGTGGAGGGCAGCCAGAACTCAGACTATGATAGGTATATCATGAGTTTACCATTTTTTTTATAGGTTGTGCAGAAGTCTCCAACTTAACTCTTTCCCGATGAATATTATAGGTAGGTTGGACGTTGACATTGTGGACATCAAGTATTGTTTTACACACTGCATAACAAAAAACTGCAATAACGGAAACTCAAAATATATAAATAATAGCTTCAATTATTTCTATCGCTCAAAAATCTGGGGGACCTACCCACCCTGCCCCGGGCTATGTCCACCACTGGGTCATGGAGATTATATTTTGGTTAGTTTATTTCTGTTTAGCGTCCCTTTCAGCACATAGTTTGTATGACACGTGGACCTACTGCTTACCTTGGGATCCGTAAAACATGAGTTCCCATTGGAAATGGAACCCAGGACTTCCGCACCGAAAGCAAGTATGCTAATCATATAGGACAGCATTTCCCAATATTGCTGATAACGCTGACCTCTCATAGTAACTTCCGATTATCACCGACCCACATGAGATCAAAAATTATTTATAATATAAAAAATTTAGGGTGTCCCTTATTTTGGGTAATTTCGTGTTGCGATACGCACTCGCCCCAAATGTATTCTATGTGACCATAGATACGCATTGGTGAAATAGCAGCTCTCTACGAGAACGTTAATCCGTGCCGACTTAACGACAAAGTCATGAAATTACGTTTCCAGATAATATAATTTAGAATTTCCAACCGTGATAACGGAGAAACTAAAAGAGACAGAGAAACGAAACTTCGCACGAAGCAACTAGAGAAAGGGCGACATCTGCTCGTGTATTGACAAACAGCACCGGATGAACAGTGTTGTCAACCCAGGGGAAAGTTGTGTTTTTGTAAATGGAATGGCCTAAATTGAATATCATCATTGGAAGCAACAATAAAAATAAAGACAAAAAATGGTAAACACAGATCAGTGTTGCAAACTTCTCGAGAAATAACGTGTAATATGTATTGGCGCACTCAGGGAGTGAGGTACTAACGTTTTGTATACTTTAAATCAGATATTGACAAGAACTGTTTGCGTTGACTCTAAGTCTAGAAGGATCCGCTGAACAGTCTTGCCATCAAGAGAAAAGAAAAATTGAGTTTGGAAAACATACAATAACTCGGAAAGGTCACTAATGCTTTGTGCTTGAAACCTATAATGCAAGACGGTACATCATTTTTATTTATTTATTTATTTATTTATTTATTTTACATATAAGAGAGTAGCTTTTGTCGTTATGCTACGCTGAATTTCTATCAAGCTTCTTGGACAGACCATTCTTCTTCTTGTTCACCTCAACTATAGGTTGGTGGGCAACGTGGAAATTTTAAAACTTTTCTCTCCCTTAGGAAAGCTGTTTTATACTTTGATAAGGCCTCTTCTTCGTAACTGCATCTAGATATTGTATCCTTGGTCTTTCTCTTCCTGTTTTTCCTTCTGCCTTTGTCTCTATCAGCACAGTAATAAATATTTGCACAGTTTTTCGCCCGCCCAATCCGGCGCCCGTGGCAAAACCCCGTTTGCCCCTACCCCCCACACACACTAATTACGTCACTGTCGACAACTATTTTCTACAAAACCAGTAATCTACAATTAGATTACAAGGAACTTCAACTCAAGCGCCTCAAGAAGAACGTAAAAGATTATAAAGTCGGGAAGCTTAACCTGCGAAAACTGAAAGTCGCGCAAGACAAATACTCAGACTTAACATCTCTGTGCAACGGATCTAACCCTGTCCTACAAATGTGTGAGCACAAGCAACTTACTTACACCTCGACCATTAAGATGGTTTCCCACAAAAACGAATTTCTTTCTTTTTGTAGTTTTGTTAACTTCAGAACCTTTTTTGACCAATTACTTTATGGACATGGTTCAGTAATTTTCAGTATTGTATGGAAGTGCTATTAACTGTACTTATTTAAGTTATGCTCATGTTTACTTAAAAGAATAATATTATACTCTAGTTTAGATACCATAATTTATTTTTAATTTCATTATTTAGACGCTGTCTTGAATTTTATTTTTCTTTCATATAGCTTCATATTCACTTAATAGTTTTCTTGTTTTGATGGAAGGTCATAAGCCTTATTCGTTTGATCTTTTACTATTAATTTTATAAAAATGTTTAATTAATTAATGAAAGGAATAAGACTTTTGGTTCTATCGTTTGTTTACTATTTTATATATATAATTTAGTCTATCAAAGATGAATACAGTAACTTAGATGTATGATCTGTCAGGAAAGTAAATGTACACCTATTTTTCGAGTCTGGCATTCCTGCGCTCCATCCGTGGAGAGTATGAGAATTAAATCAATCAAATGTTTACTGAGGGGCAAAAAGAAAAGCTTAATCTGAATAAGACATTGCAGAGGGGCACAAGCTGTGAATACGAATAGTGCATTGTGTAAATAAAGGACGACACCGAAAGAGAAAGCCAGAAACAGCTGTTAAACTTACAAAAAAAGAGTAAAAATTGTCGAAGTGGGAACATAAAACACAAATACAACAAATACGCCGACAACTAAACGGTCACCATACCATTATCTTGGTGTAGTGGTTAAGGTGCTGGCTTACAAATGCAAAGGACGCAAGTTCGAATCTTAAGCGAGGAAATTTAAAAAATTTTTGTTAATAATACATACAACTCATGAGAGATGGTAAAAGAGGTCGTATTTAGTTTTTCGTAGCAATTATTATTGGTAATGTTTAGTACTGATAATACTTTTTGTCTTTGCGTATTGCTTTTGTTCTTGTCTTCATTTCGAAAGGAAAGAATATCCGAACAAATGCCACCAAAATTCCTCATATTTTGAATGTAAACGCCATTTGCAATTAGTGAAGAATAAAAATTGAACCTTCCGAAGTAGCTGCAAAAAGTAAAAAGAAAAACATGGAAGTCGACCATACTCATGGTTACTAAAAATACCATTTCTACATGCCTTACACCTCCCGACCACGTTTCTACGTTAGCAAGTAAGAGGCTTGTGTTTAGGTTAGGCTCGTCAATACGTTTTGCAAAGGGGCCCGGTTTAGCTCTGACGCACCACAGGTGCGAGAAGGGAGAAAAACACTTTTTCTCTCTCCCTCTGTGTGTCTACTTATCTATCTATTTGTATATATATAACGCTATTTGTGAATGCCATAACCACCCTAATTTTCAGCGGATTGAGACGAAACTTGGCACAAACATTAATTGTTGAAATATCTTGATGAGTTCGTTAACCAGAATAATCAGATGAAAATGTTCAAAATGGTGGCCCTTCAAACTCTTAAAAAGTTCCAAGGGAACCAAATTTCGCCCATAAATAGGTATTCAGAAAGTTTGAATAAATTTTCCTCTTTTACTGAAATATTTGTGTGCAGAAACTTATTGAAATATTGGACCCGATTAATCGCCTAAAGAAGGTTCACGCCCTTTCGCTACGGTCAGTTTTTTTTTTTTTTTTGCAGGAGGGGGTTATCTTCCTATTGGAACAAGATGATTGTTACTGATGATATGAAATTACACATTGAAAGTGAAGTAACTTGTGTAACGTGTTATTTGAAAGAATAATATAATAAATGTGCATTCCTCTAACCCAGAGAGCTCATGTATTTCGAGTTCGTGAGCCTGAATGGCGAGGAGTGTTATTTGATTTGCTTTTTAGTAACACATTGCATTGCAAATAAAGGTAGGCAACATTAGTGGTAAGTAAAACAACAACAACAACAACAACAACAACAACAACAATAATAATAATAATAATAATAATAATAATAATAATAATAATAATAATAATAATAATAATAATAATAATAATAATAGGTGTTGTTTGTGGCAAGGCAATATCTTCCTCAGTTCTTCTTCAAACGTAATGATTGTAACGCCATATCTCCCTTACAAACAAAATATTAGCAATTTATATCGAGAGAACGGGAAACTGTAGAGCGATGGGACCAACGTTGGACAGTATGCACTCATAGTACTCAGAAAAGTAAGCGATTTCAATGCAAAATGAACGAAGAGTCATTGTCATGGGTACTCATGGGGCCACGGCAGAGCCCTCTTTAGGTAAAATGTCGATAGCTTATATCGAGAAAACAGGAGGTGATACTGGGATGGGACCAACGTTGGACACCGTGGACCCATAAGGCGCATCGAAAAAATTAGGGAGGCGGGCGCCAGCCAGCCTTACTTATTTCCACATAATAATATAAAATTATATTGTCGAAATACACACACGAGTTAGCTACTAATATTTCATATTATTATTATTATTATTATTATTATTATTTTATTATTATTATTATGTTATTATTATTATTATTATTATTATTATTATTATTATTATTATTATTATTATTATTATTATTATTATTATTTAGTTCTTCTTTAAACGTAATGATTGTAACGCCATATCTCCCTTACAAACAAAATATTAGCAATTTATATCGAGAGAACGGGAAACTGTAGAGCGATGGGACCAACGTTGGACAGTATGCACTCATAGTACTCAGAAAAGTAAGCGATTTCAATGCAAAATGAACGAAGAGTCATTCTCATGGGTACTCATGGGCCCACGGCAGAGCCCTCTTTAGGCAAAGTGTCAATAACTTATATCGAGAAGTGATACTGGGATGGGACCAACTTTGGACACCGTGGACACATAAAGCGCATCGAAAAAAATAGGGGGGAGGGGCGCCAGCCAGCCTTACTTATTTCCACATAATAATATAAAATTATATTGTCGAAATACACACACGAGTTAGCTACTAATATTTCATATTATTACTATTATTATTATCGACAGCGTCTTTTCATTACGTGTGCGTGTTTGACATGAAGCCAAAGAGAAGATCCATCATTCGTAGAGAGAATAATAGTCAGTTACTTTAACTGTGAACGACAGCGAAAAATACGAAAAGAGTGGACAAACCTGTAGCGTAAAGAAGCAATATTTTCTCTCAAATGGATAAAAAATCAAGCCGAGATTAATTCGAACTCGCATGGACGGCGCGAAAAGCCAGTGCTTTGTCCACTTTTTTTTTTTTAACTGACTCACTGAACGTGTTTCAGTAACTTACTTATTGCTAATTTTACTTGCTTCACTCGTTTAACTTGCTTTTTCTAATAACTTATAACGACAGAGACACGAACACAGAAACATCGAGAACAGTTAAAAATCATAGATGCTCTCCCGCCGGGAATCGAACCCGGAACTCCATACACCAAAGGCGCACGTGCTAGCGACTAGACCAGCGGGAAGGACACCACTCTCTCCCTGTGTCGTTAGGGATTACGACCACTGTCTTGCCAGCTATGACTTCTGTGGGTTGTATACTATGATCACATGTTTCTTCTCTGCTGCAAGAGTAAAACCTACATTATATGTAATACATGAGGTATTTAGACCTACATGCTCTTCATATAATGTAATAAAAGGGTCATGCTGGGAATAAGAAAAAGAACATTCCTTGGACACAACGGAAACTATTGGCATCAGAAATATTTATCTACGAGGCATGCGCAGTAGTATATTTCAGAATAGTTACTGTTTTGTTCAGTAAACGAAGAAAGGGGTATAAAAAAGCAAATATGTCGCGTCAACGAGATCGACCAGATTTGACAGGGGCGGAAGCAGATGTATAGTAATACAACAACTTCGCTCAGTTGATACGAGCCGAGCCGGTTGATATCACTACCCGAGTTGGTCTTCTGCTTGGGCTCAAGAATTCGACCGTGCAGGTCTCAGCCTTAATTTTAAGAACTACAGTATAATTTTAAGTACTACAAGAAAAATACCTTTGACTCGACTCGGATTGAACTCGAGTCGAGTCGAATTTTGGCTCGACTCCTGCTCATCCCTATTCGTATTTGTATTTTGTTTCCACTTCAACAATTTCTACTCTTTTTTTTCTTCGTTTACCTATTGTTTCTGGATTTCTCTGTCGGTGTCGTCCTTTATTAACACCATACACTATTCTTATTCCCAGCTTGTGACCCGCTTCAATGTCTTATTCAGTTTAGGCTTTTCTCCTTACATTGACTTGACATGTGATTGATTTAATTCTCACTTTCCGCGCATGACCGATGAAAATGTTTTATTATTATTATTATTATTATTATTATTATTATTATTATTATTATTATTATTATTATTATTATTATTATTATTATTATTATTATTATTATTATTATACTATTGAACTTGCACGGCGAAATTACTGTATAATACGATATCATTTCAGTAATTTTATTCCACTGTATGTTATTTAATTTATTAATGGGCACTAAATTGTCTCCAGATCAACGAATAAATTAACTACGGCATGCACTTTGGTGGAAATATCATTACATGAACATGTTTGGAACGAACCAATAATCTTATTGTAATGATATTTCCACCAACGTGCATGCCGTAGTTAGTTTATTCGTTGATCTGGAGACAATTTAGTGCCCATTAATAAACTAAATAACATACAATGGAGTAAAATTACAGAAATGATATCGTATTATACAGTAATTTCGCCGTGCAAGTTCAATAGTATAATAATAATAATAATAATAATAATAATAATAATAATAATAATAATAATAATAATAATAATAATAATAATAATAATAATAATAATAATAATAATAAAACATTTCCATCCGTCGTGCGCGGAAAGTGAGAATTAAATCAATCACATGTGAAGTCAATGTAAGAAGAAAAGCCTAAACTGAATAAGACATTGAAGCGGGTCACAAGCTGGGAATAAGAATAGTGCACGGTGTAAATAAAGGACGACACCGAAAGAGAAATCCAGAAACAGCAGGTAAAAGGAGAAAAAAGAGTAGACATTGTTGAAGTGGAAACATAAAATACAAACACGAATAGGGATGAGCACAAGTCGAGCCAAAATTCAATTCAACTCGAGTACAATTTGAGTCGAGTCAAAGGTAATTTTCTTGAATTGAGTTCCGAGCCAAGTCGCTGTTTTCGAGGTCTAGTTTCGAGTTGAGTTGAGTTTGATAATGGCTCGCTCGCTCGTTCAGCTCGTTTTAACTCGTTTTGAAATATTGGCCTGATCAGACTGGAAAGCAAAAGCCATGAGAAATGTAAGCAGTAATGTGGAATACTTTTAGTGTTGCTCACGACAGAGGTGCGTCTCATCTCGTAATTTTAGTGTATCTCGTCTCGTCTAGATAACGAGAAGACAAGAGTTTATTATTATTATTATTATTATTATTATTATTATTATTATTATTATTATTATTATTATTATTGTTATTATTACGAAACAGCCTCAAATATCCTAATCACCAATATAAGTATATACTGTAGTTCTTAAAATCAAGGCTGAGATCTGCACGGTCGAATTCTTGAGCCCAAGCAGAAGACCAACTCGGGTAGTGATATCAACCGGCTCGGCTCGTATCAACTGAGCGAACAGCTCGAGTCGGCTCGGTTGGGATGAGCCGATGACCCGAGCCGGCTTAGTTGGAACAAGCCATCAACTCAGCTCAATTGAGCCGATGGCTCGAGCTTTCTCGGTTGGGATGGGTCACCTACTCGGCTCATGTGAACTGGTTCGAGCCAGCTTAGTTGAAACTAGTTCATCAGCACGTTTCGACTCAGCTCAACTAAGCCGATGGCTCAAATCGGCTCGGTGTGGTGAGCTGTTGGCTCGGCTCACTTCTCGATTCGGTTCGATATTGAATGAGCTGTAAGCCGAACCGCTCGAGCCGTTGAGAAGCCCAAACCCGGTCCCAGCTGTTTTGAATATGTTTGGATGAAGCCTATAACTTTTAACAATTTTTTGCTCGAGCCCGAATACTTGCCCCTTCGGAACTCAAACCCAGAACGTGACCGATGTCCTTGCCTCCTGAAGACTTCCAGACGACCGAGATCGACAGTCAATTAGCTTTTACTATTCAGATACAAACCGTATATCTTTTAAAGATTATACATGGAGTTGATATAATAATAATAATAATAATAATAATAATAATAATAATAATAATAATAATAATAGTTTTAAACTTGCCCTGAAATTTGGCAAAACTTACTTAAAAGTAGAGATTTCGGGGAAAGGGTTCCGTACCTTCAAGACACACATCTGCAACTACCAACATTTTAAACTAGAACCTTTTATTGAAGTTTCATGTAGAAAGTATGTTTTGAGGAAAATAACTGTAATAAATATAACTGAATATCACGCGACAGTAAGGCATATAATAAACTAATTTTTAGAATATGCAGAGGTAAATATAAAAGCTTTGCTACAAAAATACCTACACAGAGCATAATTCAATGAGCTCTGAAATACAATGTAACGAAATAGCCTATGAGATTCAGTCTACAGAGCAATTGTTACTTAAAGAATGGACATACACTATTTCGAGAATCGAGACAAGACGGGAAATGTTTACGATACTTTTCGTCTCGTCTCGATTCTCATCTCCAAAGAGAGACGAAAATTTTGATTTGGCCCTGACCCGTCTCGAATGTAAAATGTTAATTCTCATGTTATTTTATTTGTTTTAGAAACGAGATGAGAAACTCCTCTTCTCGTGAGCAACATTAAACCAAACTGAAATATTCTTTCGAAATGTCACGTTTCTCCTTGTAATGGTATGACCTGAGCGATAATTTAGCTTCTAGCTTTTAATCTTCTACGAGATAATAATAATTATTATTATTACTATTATTATTCCTGAAGATTTGATAGTTCAAGTATTGAAACATCCGAGTATTCAAATATCTGAATATAATAAAACGTATTTTATCGCTCATCAATCGCCATCAAAAATTCTAAAGTAAGAAAAAAAATTGCAACGTGCATTCGCAGAAGCACCTTGACCACTGAACCGCGATCGCTACGCGGTAAACGATCCGTCTTTAGTCTGGTTACGTTAGGTTTCTTTGCCTCCGCTTGCAAACTTGTATGTTATATTTTTCGATTCAAAATGTCTTTCGTATTTCTTTTATGAAGTCGGCAAAGTTTATATTAATAACTTGAGTTTTTCTTAAACCACTGGTTCACAAGTTCGTTCTTTCTCCACACGAAACTACAAATATGACAGATTGAATTCTCATACTCCCCATTTCTTTCAAAGCAGTCGCCATTACCTGGTCAAAGACTTATTTCCGCCACGATTCATATTAACCAAAATAAATTCATTTTTCGGAAGCGGAACTTTCACTTTCCGGATTTCGCAAAATTATGGAATTCAGTTATACTCCGGAATTCAGAAGAATTTCGGAACTCGGAAAGAATCCGGAATTTAGAAAATTCCGGAATTCAGAAAAACTCCGGATTTCGAAAAAATCCGGATTTTCCGAATTCCGGAATGTTAACGAAATCAGAAATTTCTAAATTCCGGATTTTTCAGAATTCCGAAATTATTACAAAATTGGAATTTTCCGAATTCCGGAATTTATCCGGCTTTACTTTCGGGAATCCGAAAACTAATAATTCCGGAACGGGCTATCCCTAGTTTATACACAACCTTTCAGAACACTAAGCTAGTAGCTGTCTACAAAACAAGTAATGCAAAGCATGTTGTATACTGCAATACGTAGTGTATTAAAATCCGACACCATGACCCTTTTATTACATTATATGAAGAGCATGTAGGTCTTAATACCTCATGTATTACATATAATGTAGGTTTTACTCTTCCAGCAAAGAAGAAACATGTGATCATAGTATACAACCCACAGAAGTGATAGCTGGCAATACAGTGGTCGTAATCCCTAACGACACAGGAAGTGAGCGTTGCCATCGCCGCTGGTCTAGAGGCTAGCACGTGAGCCTTGGGTGTATGGAGTCTCGGGTTCGATTCTCGGCGGGAGAGCATCTATCATTTTTAACTCTTCTCGATGTTTCTGTGTTCGTGTCCCTGTCGTTATAAGTTATTAGAAAAAGCAAGTTAAACGAGTGAAGCAAGTAAAATTAGCAATAAGTAAGTTACTGAAACGCGTTCGGTGAGTCAGTTAAAAAAATAGTGGACAAAGCACTGGCTTTTCGCGCCGTCCATGCGAGTTCGAATCAATCTCGGCTTGATATTTTATCCATTTGAGAGAAAGTATTGTTTCTTTTCGCTACAGGATGGAATTTCTCTTGGGTTTCATGTCAAACATGCTCACGTAATGAAAAGACGCTGTAGATAATAATAATAATAATAATAATAATAATAATAATAATAATAATAATAATAATAATAATAATAATAATATGAAATATTAGTAGCTAACTCGTGTGTGTATTTCGACAATATAATTTTATATTATTATGTGGAAATAAGTAAGGCTGGCTGGCGCCCGCCTCCCTAATTTTTTCGATGCGCCTTATGGGTCCACGGTGTCCAACGTTGGTCCCATCCCAGTATCACCTCCTGTTTTCTCGATATAAGCTATCGACATTTTGCCTAAAGAGGGCTCTGCCGTGGCCCCATGAGTACCCATGACAATGACTCTTCGTTCATTTTGCAATGAAATCGCTTACTTTTCTGAGTACTATGAGTGCATACTGTCCAACGTTGGTCCCATCGCTCTACAGTTTCCCGTTCTCTCGATATAAATTGCTAATATTTTGTTTGTAAGGGAGATATGGCGTTACAATCATTACGTTTGAAGAAGAACTGAGGAAGATATTGCCTTGCCACAAACAACACCTATTATTATTATTATTATTATTATTATTATTATTATTATTATTATTATTATTATTATTATTATTATTATTATTATTATTATTATTATTATTATTGTTGTTGTTGTTTTACTTACCACTAATGTTGCCTACCTTTATTTGCAATGCAATGTGTTACTAAAAAGCAAACTAAATAACACTTCTCGCCATTCAGGCTCACGAACTCGAAATACATGAGCTCTCTGGGTTAGAGGAATGCACATTTATTATATTATTCTTTCAAATAACACGTTACACAAGTTACTTCACTTTCAATGTGTAATTTCATATCATCAGTAACAATCATCTTGTTCCAATAGGAAGATAACCCCCTCCTGCAAAAAAAAAAAAAAAACTGACCGTAGCGAAAGGGCGTGAACCTTCTTTAGGCGATTAATCGGGTCCAATATTTCAATAAGTTTCTGCACACAAATATTTCAGTAAAAGAGGAAAATTTATTCAAACTTTCTGAATACCTATTTATGGGCGAAATTTGGTTCCCTTGGAACTTTTTAAGAGTTTGAAGGGCCACCATTTTGAACATTTTCATCTGATTATTCTGGTTAACGAACTCATCAAGATATTTCAACAATTAATGTTTGTGCCAAGTTTCGTCTCAATCCGCTGAAAATTAGGGTGGTTATGGCATTCACAAATAGCGTTATATATATACAAATAGATAGATAAGTAGACACACAGAGGGAGAGAGAAAAAGTGTTTTTCTCCCTTCTCGCACCTGTGGTGCGTCAGAGCTAAACCGGACCCCTTTGCAAAACGTATTGACGAGCCTAACCTAAACACAAGCCTCTTACTTGCTAACGTAGAAACGTGGTCGGGAGGTGTAAGGCATGTAGAAATGGTATTTTTAGTAACCATGAGTATGGTCGACTTCCATGTTTTTCTTTTTACTTTTTGCAGCTACTTCGGAAGGTTCAATTTTTATTCTTCACTAATTGCAAATGGCGTTTACATTCAAAATATGAGGAATTTTGGTGGCATTTGTTCGGATATTCTTTCCTTTCGAAATGAAGACAAGAACAAAAGCAATACGCAAAGACAAAAAGTATTATCAGTACTAAACATTACCAATAATAATTGCTACGAAAAACTAAATACGACCTCTTTTACCATCTCTCATGAGTTGTATGTATTATTAACAAAAATCTTTTAAATTTCCTCGCTTAAGATTCGAACTTGCGTCCTTTGCATTTGTAAGCCAGCACCTTAACCACTACACCAAGATAATGGTATGGTGACCGTTTAGTTGTCGGCGTATTTGTTGTATTTGTGTTTTATGTTCCCACTTCGACAATTTTTACTCTTTTTTTGTAAGTTTAACAGCTGTTTCTGGCTTTCTCTTTCGGTGTCGTCCTTTATTTACACAATGCACTATTCGTATTCACAGCTTGTGCCCCTCTGCAATGTCTTATTCAGATTAAGCTTTTCTTTTTGCCCCTCAGTAAACATTTGATTGATTTAATTCTCATACTCTCCACGGATGGAGCGCAGGAATGCCAGACTCGAAAAATAGGTGTACATTTACTTTCCTGACAGATCATACACAAATGAACAAATTTACAGTTTTCTAAATTCCGTTTGGCATTATTCTTATAGGAGGGGCCCGTCGTTTGTGTAGGAGGGGCCCGTCGTTTTTGAGGGGGGCAGCTACAATGTACAACCCCCCTTAAAATGTGTTGCTGCTAGTGTTTTTGATTCCTGAAAGAAAGGAAAATTTTGGTTTCCTTCTGGAAAACTAAAAACACTATTTTAGCTTCTTCTTCTTCTTCTTATTATTATTATTATTATTATTATTATTATTATTATTATTATTATCCATAAATTATATTCAAGATAGTTTTTATTATGCTTAATCAAGCACTACTGCCCGGGACCAAACGCTATACTTTTGTGCATAACTGTAAAGGTAACCAAAAAAGTTCTGTCCCTTTTCGTGGACGTCTGTGTTCAATTGGACCTCACACCGTGAGTTGAATGCGAGTGGACATAAGGCGAACGTCAGTTGTTGGAGTGGGTATATCCAACATACTACCTGGTTGTGGCAAGTCACATACACCGTGAACTTGCCTAAAGACAGAGGAAACATGGGACATCTACAGAGCGTCATAAGAGCATGTATGCTGAACGAGTTCAAATGGAGGTCAAACGCAGCTGTAACGGGACAGAAAATATGCCAGGCCTTTGTTGAGGGCGTCGTGACGACGCGGACAGTGCAGCGATGGTTTAACAAGTTTAAGGACGATGACGAAACACCCGAAAACACCACATGCCAGAAGACCAACACATGTACGTACAAAGAGGAACTGGGACTACAATTCAGTGTGTGGAGAAACCATTCAGCAGCACATCCATCAAGTTGGGAAGCACTACAAGTTGGGTCTCACATGTTTTGACTCCGGGCCAGAAGGCAACGCGGCAGTCGCATGGGTTTATTTACTGTTTCGGAGCCATTTCTGGACAGGGCGTTGACATGTGATAAAAAGTGGGTCCTATACGTAGCTACATGGCGCCGTCATCATTGGTTAGCATCCCATGAACCGATTTCAAAACAGCCGAAACAAACACTGTACCAGAAGGGGGTCCTTCTGTGTGTTTGGTGCATCGTGCATCGGGAACTGCTACCAGCTGGTCAGAGTATCAATGCAACTGTGTAGTGTCAGCAGTTGAGCTGTGCTCAACAAAAACTCAAAACTCTGGAGCCATCACTTCTGAATTGCAAATGGACTCTTTTACAGGACAATACTAAGGTCACACGTGGCTAGGATGACTCAGGACACCATTTTCTGCCTTGGATGGGAACAATATTGCAACCACTATATTCCCCGGGTATTGCACCGTCCGATTATCATCTGTTCCATTCTTTGGACAATCACCTTAGAGGACGGCAGTTCAAATTTCTAGTAAAAGTCCAAAATGCACCTGATACCTTCTTCGTTTCACGGCCCACCAAGTTCTACCGCATTGGATTCCATGGCCTTCCAGAACGTTTTCAGAAGGTCATCGATGCTGATGGGGACTATTTTTGATCTTCCAGGTTAGGTGACATATCGATGTTCGAAGGTGGTGGGTGAAAAAACAACAAAACTATTCTTGGTTACCTTTATATTTAAATTTAAGACCTTGTATACAGAACCTATCTACACAAGATTGATTTTCTTTGAAATTCCACTTTATTTCTTTACGATTTCCTGACAAAGATATTTATTTATTATTCGTGACTAAAAAAACATAATTATTTTATTAGACTGAGTAGAAATAAAAGAGAACAAATGAAATCCAAAATGAATAAAAACATTGTTTCCCACCAAATTTTCCATCCTCTATGTCTTTTAAAACACTTGTTAAAGCATATAAAAATATACTGTACTTACAAATCAGTTTAGTACCTTTGTTTTATGGCTGTATTTGTAGTACCTTATTGAGACGTTTGTCTTCAAACTGTCAAATATAAATCGCAGTGAATTGTGTAATCTGCTGTCACAAAAAAGTATCCTATTTTTCGATCGGTATAAGGAAGAGATACTATACTATTTTTCGATCTGTATGGAAAAACGATATTTCTCCATACTATTTTATCGTAAATTATTAATTGTCAATAAACTTTGTTACTTTTAAATGAATGAAGCGAAATAATTTTACTATGATATTTTAGAAGCTGGTCATTTGGGGGGCCAGGAAACCATTTGGGGGGTCTGGCCCCGATGCCCCCCCCCCTTGGCTACACCCCTGGACCAGCTACCAAATTAAGACTCTATTTGGTCTTCAAACCGCCTTTTAAAATTGAACCACACAATCATAGTAAAGTTTTACAATAAACCGGTCGCGGAAAAAGTTCAATCTCGTGTACCATCATTTGTCTGTACAACCCTGCTTTCCCCAGGAGTTTTACAATGTTTTACATTTATCTTCCAGTATTGGTTGGTAATCTTTTATCTTTCTGTGTTCTATTCTGCTCAATGGGTTGAAATCTAGGTAATATACATTACAAATTTCCCAGGTGTGAGCAACATGATAGGATAATATAGTGAAAATGAAATGCCCTGGAAATAGATTGTGAATTCATTTTTTTTTTTCAAAAAATAAATAAGTAAATAAAAATAAAAGCAGAAAATATCACGTACGTATGTGTAAATAGAAATACTGTATAATTCCAGTCGAGCGTTCGCTTCTGATACGACGATACTAACCAGAATTAACGAATGGAAGAACAGTGGCACTAGGCTAGTGGTTAGCGTTGTTCACATAATGAGAAATGTCTCGTCTCGATCTCGAGAAGTACATTTTGAATTCGAGACGAGAGAAAAAACATGATAATTCTCGTCTCGAAAACGAGAGACGAGACGAGATATTTCTCGAGTCACGTGGACAACACTGGTTCACCCAAGTCTTAGATCTCAGTCATTGTTTTAGTGCTCAAACATGATTTACAGTATCAAAAACTATAAACTGATAAGGTGATTGTACGAACACAATGAAAGGTATTATCAACTTTTAAAGGTATGCAAGTGATTACACAATATACTAAGTGCTGTAGTCCTAAAATTTTCAGAGGGTACACGCTGATTTGTGATCATCTATCATCGTCATAAGAGACATTGAAAAGCTTTTTTTAACGAACAATGTAAATCGTATGTATTAATTAATTCAATATAAAGAATACGTTACTGTTTTATAGTCTAAAAGCATTTTATGCTATTTTCTTGATTACACTCCTTACCTAAACCACAGCATTAATAACATAAATGGATGTAGGTATGGAAAAGGAATCAACTCACTCCGAGAAGAAACAGAAAAAATCGAGCCGGTTTTTTTTTTCATGACATATATTTAAACACCTGCTAAGAACATAAGATGAAAATGGTGATATAGTTACTCTATCATTGGAGTCATGGCCCGATGAAATAAATATAAAGGAAACTATACACTTTGAAGCAGAAGGTACACTCTCATGACTAAGATTAAGGAGAGGGTATACGGCATGTACTACCGTGTACCCTCGACTACAGCCTTGAATATACTCTAATAATAAATATGGCTCAAATGATATGTCACACTCTTCGTAAATGAAATGAAATGAAATTTTTGAGTTTTACGTCCCACGAATATGTCGGTTAGGCTAAAGGAGACGATGATGATGAGGAATGAATGAAATGGTGGAATGAAGGGAGTGGGAGGAAACGGGAGAACCCTAAAGAAATCACGCACACGGTGTTTGTCCATAACAAAGTTCACTTGGCGGGGGCTGGCATCGAACCCGGGACCCCAAGTACCAGAGATGAACGCTCTACCACTGAGCCCCCCTTCACACTCATCGTATATCTCTCGCGAAATGAAAATGAAATATGAAACGAAACCTTTCCATTTAACGGCCCGTTACACCTTTTACGCGAAGGGAGACGGATGATTAAAACAACTGAATGATGAAAGAATTGGTCGCATGTAGTGTTGTAAAAAAAAAAACGTTTTTTTTCTGTGAAGTTTTTTTCAATAAAAAACATCGTTCTTTTTCATGTTTTTTTTTCAAATGTCTGTTTTTTTTTCTGGCAACTATTATTTATTGATTTATGTTGTAGATTATTGGAATAATCAACAGAACTTGAGTCGAAGCCCTCGTAACTTACAAATCGTTTGTTTCTTTCTACCTATACGAGCAAAATTATGTGACTATTCCTTTCGGCCCCAGGTCATTTTTGGCGTTTTCCTACATGTCCAGTTAGTGACTTATTGCTCAAAAACTATTCATTCGATTGATATGGTTAAGGCCTTGTTTTTTAGAAAATAGGAGTGGCTATTTTTTGGTGTAAGTTGCATTGCATTGTTGCCAACGGGTGGGAAATTACTGAAGGAAATGTAGGAGTGAAAATTTACAAAAAATTCCCTAACCGAATTTCAAAATTTTTTGTATCTAGTATCACTGCTGCTATATGGGTTCAAGTCACCTAAACAAATCTTTGGTGTCTTGACAAGGTACAGTGAAATCCTGAAGTCGCTGGCTTCCATTCAAAGAGGGAAAGAAAAAATTCTGTCATACACATTAAATTTTGACACTTTTTACGCCTCAGAAGCAAAAATCAAATATGCCGGGGCTACAGTTTCTCTAATTATCCTATTGAAACTTTTTATGGTGCGTTCTGTAGGGCAAAAAGGAAGCTTTCAGGTAGTGATAGGTTTGTTTCAATGTAGCCAGTAAGAGGGTAATAATAGAGGGGAAAAGGGAAATTTTCCGAATTTTTCACCTAATAGCGGGAATTAATTGTTTTGGCTGGAAACGCTGTTGTCAGACAGACGAAAACTATCTGAAAATAAACCGTAGTACCCCAAGAATATATCCTACAAGTATCATGGCGATATATAACAAAGTAAGCATGAAATTAAAAAAAAAAACTCATTCTACCTCAGAAATTCACTATTTTCTTACCATTTCCAGAAAATGGTTTATTATAAACCTCAACTGTACTGCCCCTAATTATTCTAGTGAAACTTTTTGTGGTGCTATGTGTAGGCTAAGGATGATGCTGTTAGTCACTGGTACGTTTGTTCGAATGTAGCCAACAAGAAGGAAATAATAGAAATAAAAAGGGATTATTTCTTTTCCAAAATTTGCCCCTAAAATCTGGAATTAAAATTTTCTGTAGCTGGCAACACTACTATCATACACACACAAACTGTCTTAAAACAAGCTTTGGTATCCCTCTAATATATCCTACAAGTATTGTGGCGGTATCTAATAAAGTAAGCATGTCAATAAAAAATATCTCATTCTATCTTTAAAAAATTCACAGTTATCTTTCCAATTAGAGAACAAGGTCTACTGTAAACCTCAACTGTACTTCCCCTAATTATTCTATTGAAACTTTCTATAGTGCGTTGTGTAGAGCAAATACGAGACTTCCAGATACTGGTACGTTTGTTCCGATATAGACAACAAGAGGGAAATAATAGAGACAAAACATATAATTTTCCAAAATTTCCCCCTAAAATCTGGAATTAAAATTTTCTGTAGCTGGCAATACTGCTACCAGACAGACGCAAACTATCTTAAATTAAACATTGGTACACCACTAATATATCCTACAAGTATTATGGCAATATTTAAGGAATAAAGTTTCTAATTACCAAAAATATATTACGGTAAACAGAGGGAAAGTAGGGAAAAACTAGAAAAATCAAGGGTTAGAACCTAAATACGAATTTTACGTGCACCCCCTAATTGCCCCATTGTAACGATCTGTACTTGCGTTTGTTAAGTAAGGACAAATTTTCGATTGACGTAAGTTGACTTGCACTCGGACGTATAGGTACGGATTTATAAACAAAAATTTCTATTTTTTGCCCAAATATAGGAGAATTTTAATTTCCGTAATTGGCAACACTGCACGCAGGCCCATCCAATTGATGTCAACAGTTAGGTATCCATCCGAGGTATCTACCTGGCAAGTCTTAAAGATGTCTTTCTACAACGAAGGAAGCTACAGGGAAAAAAAAGTAAAGGAAATTCGAAATTAGAAAATTCTTGAAATTTTAACTGGGGAGAAATTTGAGAAGGAAATTCGACACCAGAAGAAAAAGAAACTAATATGATAAACTATAGTCCAGTCATATTTTGCAAGAATAATATCCCGATATCTTAATTAGTGTCCACACAGAAGCGGATTAAACAAGTGACACACCCGTTTGTGCCACTTTGGCCACCTGGGCCACCGAGTATACATTTGATTACATTTTTTTACTACTAACTCGTGTTGTTGTAGTCTCGACTAATAACAATAACGTTGTAAACAATAACTTTATAAGGAAAATTTTCTCTCCTTTTTACATCTTACTTCCAATACTGTTGGTGAGAAATGCAGGGTGTTTCAAAATAAATTTTGGGGTTTTAAGTCTTCGTAGTACTTATTACATTTTACGTACAGTTATAAGCAATGCATCAAGTAAAAGAGCACCTCAAACAGTATTTGCTACAAGTGTTCAATGTGAGATTCATTCGTCACACGGCACACATCTAGTCGATAGGCGAGAAAGGCCCATAAACTTTCCGCCATATGGCACAAAACACATTCAATTTAGGGGAGTCTCGTTTCAACTGTACCATCTCCTGAGGATTTGCTGACTCCAGATGCAAACATTATGAGTGTTCACATTAGCTCTTAGCTGAGAGGTCGATTTATCACTGAAGACGACACGATCCAGAAAATCTTCATTGTTATGCAGGAATATTTCACTTGCGAAATTGGCACGTAAACCGTAGTCTGTAGGCTTTAGACCTGTAGCAACTGCAAACGATAAAGACGAAGTTGCAAGCGTCTCCTTAATATTCTTCACACAGACTGTTGCACTGTACAGATTCGGTCTTTATTAAAATACAAAAAGCTTTCTGCTCTCTAGTCTCCATCTTTGCTACTTGCTCTTTCTAACGGCAGACAGAAGAAACAATGCATGTACATGCGTGCGTACAAAACTGTTTGAGTTCCTCTTTCATTTGATATAGTATTTATAATTGTAAGTTAATAGTGATAGATACTACAAAGTTTCAAAACCCTAATATTAATTTTGAAACACCCTGCATTACTTTAAATTGAGTCATCCTATTTTCATGTCTTTTATATGCATATCATCAGGGCCGGTCCTAGTCAATTTGTCGCCTCGTGCAATGGCACAATTTGCCGCCTCCTCCTTTCTCCAGAAAGAACAAATCTTAAAGGTCGTGATTTTAAGTATGCTACTCCAGCATGAACAACAAAGGTGAGGGTAAGTACAGTCGCACTCAGAAAGGCTTAAATCCTTACTAAAAATGCAATCCCGTTGTGTTTTTTTTTTTTTTAAATATTAATCTATTATGTTAGTGAAAGATAAAGCAAACACACCTGCAGAGGAAAGATGGTAATCCTTTTTATAGAATTCACTATCGAGCTTCAATCTCAATGTATCAGTTTGCAATTCCAGTGCAACTAGGTCTTTTATCTTGATTTCTTGATTTTTCTTCTACATCTTCTAACATTTTGTTTTTTAAAAAAACTTGTTTCTATCTTCAATGATAAAGAACTTGTCTCTGACAAAAACTAGACTAGTTTAATATCAAAACTGTGATAACTTACTAAATGGAACAGATATTCACTACTATTCGAGAATTGAATTCTTGCATTTGACAACAATCAAGCAATTTGTGCTCGGATTTATTCGACCATTTGCTTTAGCATTGTCCATGTGGCCTTAAACTAATGCAACTTAAACATAATTTATGAATGTAGTATTCAAATAGAAGGTCAGCTTAGTAAATCATGAAGTCTGTTTGCAACAAGAAATATTTAATTTAAATAATATACTTATGACAGATTTTGCCGGATCATCCAAGCTTGCCGCTCCACGCAAATGCACGTGTTGCATATATGGTAGAGCCGGCTCTGCATATCATATATATCTAGTCGACAAATTATTTATATATGACATTTAGAAAAATACTATTAGGCAAATTAGTATTAGTTTTTACCTTTAGACAAGTTATTGGATACTGTTCGTGACATTATTTTTGTACTTGTTAAAGGCCTGCTTTCACGAAAAAAAACAAAATTTCATTTCTACTTTTATTTCTTAGTTGATATTGATGAAAACTGCTGAAACCCGAATTGTTAATAAGTATGGTATTCATGTAAATTGTAAAATATTTGTAGCGTATCAGTATCTAGCGTATAATTTAATTTGCATTTTACGGTAATTACACTTACATAAAAATATTTCATACTTAAATAGACGTAAGATGCATTACAAATGACTATTTGAAAAAAAAAAAACGAAATTTAGAAAAAAACGAGGGGCAATTTTTTTTCTAAAAAAACGTAAATTTCTGAAAAAATACGAACCGTTTTTTTTCTATTTACAACACTAGTCGCATGACAAAGTGGGAGGAAACGGGAGTACCCTGATAAAAACCCACGGATACAATGTTGCTCACTGCAAATGAGGAGTTTGATGCAATAAGGGGACCGTCTGAAATGTGTAGTTGAAGAAAAACGATGTTGAAAATTTAAGTAGTGTTTTTTTTTTCTTACATAATGTAGTATTTTATTCCGATATTGAATTGAAATGTTACCAGGAGGCTAAACAAGTATGGCAAAAACCACGAATGTGTTTGATGCAAAAAGAACGTAAACTCACTTACGCCCTTATTACATTAAACTCCTCAAATTCACTTGGTCAGGGATCGAACCATGGATCCGATGCACTAGAATTCTACCACTGAGCCACCGTTTTCTCCCCGTAGATCTCTCGTAGCACCTAGAAGTTAAGCAAAAAAGTCATAAATTTTGTACATTAATTTACAAAACGGGACGAGAACATTTTTGAGACGAGACAAGACGAGAATAGAAAATTTTCCGACAATCAAAATGAGATAAGGAGTAATTCTCCAAGAATTGAGACGAGTCTTCCACAAAAACTGCAAATACTTTATTTCTTGTCTCATCTCGTCTCATGAGCGTCACTACTAGTGGTCACAATCGTTCGGCATCTGATTACGTGGGTTCGAGTCCCACTGAAGAACATGGGAGTTCTCGAAGTTTTTGTGTTCCAATCAATATCGTGTTGGATTAAGTATGATATTGAAAACAGAGATTAACCCCTTGCGTATCAGTAACATCCATGTGGATGTCATGAAAACGTATCCTTTATTCAGGGTTGTATTAACCCTGCAGATGATGAAATTTGTTAGTGGATGCAAGGCAAGACTTAGTTCTACTATTTCTTCATAGGTGACAGCACCTTACTGACAAAAAAAAGTGTTCTCTCAGTAGATGGCAGGCCTAATGGAGCATTCAATTACAACACACATGTGTTTGTTTTGACGACAACTTCGAGATCTATTTTGAGATCGGAAAAGGATACTTTGTCTTTGATCTCCTGCCAGTGGTGCCAACCTGAAGCAGCATAAAATCCCTTCAGAACATCAGAATTTCCGTTTTTAGTCCAAATGTTCCACAATGCAAATAATTCTTTTTATCAGTAATGTGAATGCACTCCTCACTCGTGGACCCTATATAAAGGTATAGACTGTCTTTTAACAGTAAATGAAACTGGTATTAGAGCTCGCACATAGGAATATGACACCTGGAACGCAAGGTGTTAATTTAGATGACAATGGAGAAAATATACTGATTGGAGTGAGTTTTATATATTTTTTTTAAAAAAAAATGGTAGAGCTTTTATCTCTGATGCAATGGATCCTGGTTCAATCCCAGTTATATGAGTTTTGTGGTGGACGACATCATGTTCGTAGGTTTTCTCGGGGTTCTCCCGATTTCTTCTACAATCTCATTCCTTCAATTCGTTTCATAATCATCCATCTCCCTTCGCCTAGAGTATATAATAGTGGGAGTAAAACAAAGGTTGCTCTTTTCATTTACAATGCTAGAAATATTGTACGTAATGTTATATATATATATATATATATATATATATATATATATATATATATATATATATATATATATATATAGTGTTGTAAATAGAAAAAAAACGGTTCGTATTTTTTCAGAAATGTACTTTTTTTTTTAAAAAAAAAGACATTGCCTCTCGTTTTTTTTTCTATTTAATAAATTTCGTTTTTTTTCAAATAGTCATTTGTAATGCATCTTACGTCTATTTAAGTATGAAATATTTTTATGTACATGTAATTTCCGTAAAATGCAACATAAATTAAACGCTAGATACTGATATGCTACACATATTTTACAATTTACATGAATACCATACCTATTAACAATTCGGGTTTCAGCAGTTTTCATCAATATCAACTAAGAAATAAAAGTAGAAATGAAATTTTGTTTTTTCGTGAAAACAGGCCTTTAATAAGTACGAAAATAATGTCACGAACAGTATAAAAGTCAAATAATTTGTCTAAGGGTAAAAACTAATACTAATTTGCCTAATAGTATTTTTCTAAATGCTATATATATAAATAATTTGTCGACTAGATATATATATGATATGCAGAGGCGGCTCTACCATATATGCAAC
Source organism: Thermobia domestica (assembly GCF_964235325.1). Lineage (NCBI taxonomy): Eukaryota > Metazoa > Arthropoda > Insecta > Zygentoma > Lepismatidae > Thermobia > Thermobia domestica. Next base: position 248,421,655 of record NC_137463.1, read on the forward strand.
ACGTACATTTGCGTGGAGCGGCAAGCTTGGATGGTCCGGCAAAATCTGTCTTAAGTATATTATTTAAATTAAATGGTTCTTGTTGGAAACAGACTTCATGATGATGGTAGTTACATTTACTAAGCTGACCTTCTATTTGAATACTACATTCATAAATTATGTATAGGTTGCATTAGGTTAAGGCCACATGGACAATGCTAAAGCAAATGGTCGAATAAATCCGAGCACAAATTGCTTGATTGTTGTCAAATGCAAGAATTCAATTCTCGAATAGTAGTGAATATCTGTTCCATTTAGTAAGTTATTACAGTTTTGATATGAAACTAGTCTTGTTTTTGTCAGAAACAAGTTCCTTATCATTGAAGATAGAAACAAGTTTTTTATTGCTTAGATGTAGAAGAAAAATCAAGAAATAAAGATAAAAGAGCTAGTTGCACTGGATTGCAAACTGATATTGAACTGGAATTGCATTGAGATTGAAGCTCGATAGTGAATTCTATAAAAAGGATTACCATTTTTCCTCTGCTTTATCTTTCACTAACATAATAGATTAATATTTAAAGAAAAAAAAACAGACACAACGGGATTGCATTTTTAGTAAGTATTTAAGCCTTTCTGAGTGCGACTGCACTTACCCTCACCTTTGTTGTTCATGTTGGAGTAGCATACGTAAAATCATGACTTTTAAGATTTGTTCTTTCTGGAGAAAGGGGGAGGCGGCAAATTGACTAGGACCGGCCCTGATGATATGTATATAAAAGACATGAATATAGGATGACTCAATTTGAAGTAATCAGGGTGTCTACTAAAATCACAAAATGAAATTTCGTGACTTTTTCGTGACCTTTTGTTACCAAATCATAAAATTTCCTAATATTTTCAAGAGCGAATTCCGGTGCGAATTAGACCGAATTTTCATCCATGCGATAGAAACGTACTTTGCTTGCGATTTGGTAGCATTTAAAGCTGACCATAGACATTTTTGGTGGTGAACTTTGACGTTTTATAGAACAAAATTTTACAATCTGTACTTACATTTGAACAGTTAAAAAAAATCGTGACCCAAAAGCTAAATTTCGTGACTTTTTTGTGACTTTCATGGCCATTTTCTAATTTCGTGACATTCGTGACTTTCGTGACCGATAGACATCCTGGTAATGCAGGGTGTTTCAAAATTAATATTAGGGTTTTGAAACTTTGTAGTATCTATTACAATTAACTTACAGTTATAAATATTATATCAAATGAAAGAGCAACTCACTGTCAGTTTTGTAGCATTGTTTCTTCTGTCTGCTGTTAGAAAGAAAAAGTAGCAAAGATGGAGATTAGAGAGCAGAAAGCTTTTTGTGTTTTAATAAAGACTGAATCTGTACAGTGCAACAGTCTGTGTGAAGAATATTAAGGAGACTTGCAACTACGTCTTTATCGTTTGCAGTTGCTACAGGTCTAAAGAGTACAGACTACGGTTTATGTGTCACTTTCGCAAGTGAAATATTCCTGCATAACAATGAAGATTTTCTGGATCGTGTCTCTTCAGTGATAAATCGACCTTTCACCTAAGAGCTATTGTGAACACTCATAATGTTTGCATCTGGCCGTCAGCAAATCCTCAGGAGATGGTACACTTGAAACGAGACTCCCCTAAATTGAATCTGTTTTGTGCCATATGGCGGAAAGTTTATGGACCTTTCTCGCCTATCGACTAGATGTGTGCCGTGTGACGAATGAATCTCACATTGAACACTTGTAGAAAAGACTGTTTGAGATGCTCCTTTACTTGATGCATTGCTTATAATTGTACGTAAAATGTAATACGTACTACGAAGACTTAAAACCCCATAATTTATTTTGAAACACCCTGCATTTCTCACCAACAGTGTTGGAACTAAGATGTAAAAAGGAGAGAAAATTTTCCTTATAAAGTTGTTGTTTACAACGATATTATTATTAGTCGAGACTATAACTACAACAACAACACGAGTTAGTAGTCAAAAAAATGTAATCAAATGTATACTCGGTGGCCCAGGTGGCCAAAGTGGCACACACGGGTGTGTCACTTGTTTAATCCGCTCCTGTGTGGACACTAATTAAGATATCGGGATATTATTCTTGCAAAATATGGTTGGACTATAGTTTATCATATTAATTTCTTTTTCTTCTGGTGTCGAATTTCCTTCTCACATTTCACCCGTCAAAAATTCGAGAATTTTCTAATTTCGAATTTCCTTTACTTCTTTTTCCTTGTAGCTTCCTTCGTTGTAGAAAGACATTCTGAGACTTCCCAGCTAGATACCTCGGATGGATACCTAACTGTTGACATCAATTGGACGGGCCTGCACGCAGTGTTGTCAATTAGGGAAATTAAAATTCTTTTATATTTGGACAAAAAATTAGACATTTTTGTTTATAAATCCGTACCTATACGTCCGAGTGCAAGTCAACTTACGCCAATCGAACATTTGTCCTTACTTAACAAACGCAAATACTGATCGTTACAATGGGGTAATTAGGGGCGCACGTAATTAGGTTCTAACCCTTGATTTTTCTAGTTTTTCCTTACTTTTCTGTTTACCGTAATATATTTTTGGTAATTAGAAGCTTTGTTCCTTAAATATCGCCATAATACTTGTAGGATGTATTAGTGGTGTACCAATGTTTAATTTAAGATAGTTTGCGTCTGTCTGGTAGTAGTATTGCCAGCTACAGAAAATTTTAATTCCAGATTTTAGGGCGAAATTTTGGGAAAATTACCTGTTTTGTCTCTATTATTCCCCTCTTGTTGGCTACATAGGAACAAACGTACCAGTATCTAAAAGTCTCGTCTTTGCCCTACATAATGCACTATAGAAAAGTTTAATAGGATAATTAGGGGAAGTACAATTGAGGTTTACAGTAGACCTTGTTCTCTAATTGGGAAGATAACTGTGATTTTTTTAAAGGTAGAATGAGATATTTTTTATTGACATACTTACTTTATTAGATATCGTCACAATACTTATGGGATATACTAGAGGGATACCAAGGCTTATTTTAAGATAGTTTGTGTGTGTCTGATAGTAGTGTTGCCAGCTACAGAAAATTTTAATTCCAGATTTTAGGGGCAAATTTTGGAAAAAATTCCCTTTTTTATTTCTATTATTTTCTTCTTGTTGGCTACATTGGAACAAACGTACCAGTGTCTAACAGCCTCATCCTTAGCCTTCACAGCACACCATAAAAATTTTCACTAGAATAATTAGGGGAAGTACAGTTGAGGTTTATAATAAACCATGTTCTGGAAATGGTAAGAAAATAATGAATTTCTCAGGTAGAATGAGATTTTTTTTAAAATTTTATGCTTACTTTGTTATATATCGCCATGATACTTGTAGGATATATTCTTGGAGTACTACGGTTTATTTTCAGATAGTTTTCGTCTGTCTGACAACAGCGTTTCCAGCCAAAACAATTAATTCCCGCTATTAGGTGAAAAATTCGGAAAATTTCCCTTCTCCCCTGTATTATTACCATCTTACTGCCTACATTAAAACAAACGTACCACTAACTGAAAGCTTCCTCTTTGCCCTACAGAACGCGCCATAAAAAGTTTCAATAGGATAATTAGAGAAACTGTAGCCCCGGCATATTTGATTTTTGCTTCTGAGGCGTAAAAAGTGTCAAAATTTCATGTGTATGACAGATTTTTTTCTTTCCCTCTTTAAATGGAAGCCAGCGACTTCAGGATTTCACTGAACATTGTCAACACAGCAAAGATTTGTTTAGGTGACTCGAACCCATATAGCAGCAGTGGTGCTAGATACAAAAAAATTTGAAATTCGGTTAGGGATTTTTTTTGTAAATTTTCACCCCTACATTTCCCTCAATAATTTCCCACCCGTTGGCAACACTGCAATGAAACTTACACCAAAAAAACAGCCACATCCATTTTCTAAAAACCAAGGCCTTAACCATATCAATCGAATGAATAGTTTTTGAGCAATAAGTCACTAACTGGAAATGTTGGAAAACGCCAAAAATGACCTGGGGCCGAAAGGAATAATCACACAATTTTGCTGGTATAGGTACAAAGAAACAAACGATTTGTAAGTTACGAGGGCTTCGACTCAAGTTCTGTTGATTAGTTCAATAATCTGCAACATAAATCAATAAATAATACTTGCCACAAAAAAAAAACAGACATTTGAAAAAAAACATGAAAAAGAACGATGTTTTTTATTGAAAAAAACTTCACAGAAAAAAAAACGTTTCTTTTACAACACTATATATATATATATATATATATATATATATATATATATATATATATATATATATATATATATATAACTTGAAGAGCTCCGCGTTGCTATGTGGTTAGCGTACGCTTCTTTGGCGCTGGATATCCGGGTGGAATCGTTTCCCTTTGGAAGAGTTTTAAAATTTGAAATTACGATGGTTAAGATTCCACTTTAAACTCTAGATCGATAATTTATACAGTATCGGTGTTGTAACGGACTCCAAATTCCAGTCCAATTAATAAAGCGGTTATCGAATCATCTTCAAGACAAGAACATAGGCGTAGAAGCTCTGAAAATCTTCAAACATGGAAAAAGAAATCAATGTTACAACTCATTGAGCTATCTATTTGTGGACTGGATTATTTTAAACATCTAGTTCAAATGAAGAATATGCATATTTAAAAACATTTAACTAAATACACAATTTTGCTTTGCACAAACAGCTACAAAATAGTACATTATTCAATGTCACACTCCAGATTAGCACTAAAAATTACAATCAATACAATGTTGCCAGATATGCCAAACAGAAGAAAAATGCCAAACAAAATAAAAATGAAGTCCGGCCGAACACTATCTACTATACACTGTTTCAAACCACTAACAATGCGAGGGATCAAGAATTAAAGAGAATTAGACACTCTTTACTAAGGGGCTAGTGACGGCTCCAAGGTTCTACAAGAGGGCATTGGCGGTGAAGTTATCGAACAAGCATTAAGGAAGGGAAAAAATAGACCGCTTTTGAACTTTACGATAAGCTAGTAAACACTTTGTCGTGCTAAAACATTGTCCCCATATTGTGTTGAAAGTATTCTATGGATTTCAGCTCCTGTTACACCTTCAGACCACGGAACGTTGTTCTGTGGTGCAAAGGGCAGAGGTGCAGTCATATTTACTTTGCAAGCACAAAGTAATTTGAAGTGATAATGTTGAAACCTAGGGATGCGCACGAGACGAGTCGAGACAGGATTTTTCTGACAAAATTCGAGTCGAAACATGGCTCTTCCAATAAAAAAAAATGTACATTTTTCGAGTCGAGACAACACTTTTACAGCACATTTTCGAGACGAGACAGCCACAAATCTTGTCTCGGGCGCATCTCTATTAAACCTGGCACATGTGGAAACAATGGTACTATCTATTGACTTATAAGTGCAGAAAGCCATAAGGCGATTAGAAAAAGTACTCCTACTTATTAACTTATTCTCGCACATAACGAGAACGTCAAATCTGTTAATACAATACATGTTTCTCCGTTTTCTCTCTCTCTCTCTCTCTGTTCTCACTAAATCAATCATTCTATTTCTCTTGTTGCGTGCATGTGTGTCAAAGTACTACACTAAAAGATAACTGCAAGTGCTGCCTATCAAACGATAAGCATATGAGTAGTAACGATGATTTCAGGGTATGGCTCGGTCGGTACTTCCTTGCCTGTTATAGTATCTACAAAATACTCCCTCCCGAAGCCACGTCATGTTCGTGCTGAATATAGATACCATATATTCACAGTACTATTTTCACCCCTTTCATCTGTGTATTGAAAGCTCCAATCGGGGAAATTCAAATTTCCACTGCGAATAAGGGATATCAAAAGTCTAAGCGAGTGAGCCTCTAAAACTTGTCGTAGTGCTGCCTACGAAATGAGATGCGACAGAAATTTCGTGTCGAACTACGAAAGAAAACACAACTCTCTCAACCGGAAACTGATATAATTTTCGAGACGAGACACACTTTCACGACATCGTTTCGAGACATCTTCAAATCTCTGTCTGCAAACAATCCTACTTGTCACATAGACTATGAACGATTGCGCTGAGTCTAAACAGTGTTTTGTTAAATGTTCTTGTAGAGACTGTGTTCAAAACCACTGGATAAGCATGAAACTATATTTAAAATATTCAAGGCACAGTATTTATTAGAAAATAATGCCATGTGTTTTTAAATAAAAAGCCAGATTCTTGACATACTTCATAAACTATTAGCAAAAAATAAATAAAATAAAATAAAAATCAAGAAGTTAAAAGCATTTTTAGTGATCAGCAGTGGCGGCTCTTAAGGTACAAAATCTTAAGGCTACCAAATCACATTGGTAAATATTTAAATTTTATTGTTACAAGGTAAATGAACAAAGCTTAAATATTGTATTAATTAATACTAGCATCTACTTTCTTTCTTTAGCTTTATTCTCTAAGCTTATAGCCATAAAATTTGACTTTCGTCAAAAGCCGCCACTGCAACTGTGCAGTAATAGCAAGACACATTGTTCTGTCTAGTTATCCTCATTTATAATTAACAATTATGCTACCTGAAAGTGTCTTACCTGCGTAAAACAATGTAGAAAAGTATGATTTTTTAAGAATTCCAATACCAAATCTCTCATGAATTTCAGTAAACATCAATTTTTTGTCGTCAAGTTAATTAAGAGCTTAATTCCTTTGGAATTTTTCTACGATCCTGCGACCTTTTCTAAATAAAACTATGATGTATAAAAATCAATGGTAAAACAGCAAGTGCCACTCCAATACGACCTAACTAATGTATAGATATAGAGCAAAACTGCGCGTGTCGTCGCTAGACCTTGCGCCGATCGAAACTACAGTATAGTGGCGACAGCACGCAATTCTGAGTATTTAATCTAATAGTAAAACTTTCTAATTTATTGAAAGCCATATCAGACTCTAACGCCGTCCATTACAATGCTGCAAATCTATTTTTTTTTTTTTAAATCAAGGAACCAGAGTTTTATAAAAACGTCACACGAATACTGAAGAACAGATGCTAGTAACTTTGGGTGTGGTAGCCAACTGTCGGCCACATTTTTCTTTTTTACCGTTTTCCTGTGGTAATAGAAATATCACTTTCGAGTACATTGAATTATCATAACGTGAGATAACTGGCCGACGAAATGTTCATAGAATTATCATAATCGAGATAATTTACCACCAAAGTGTCCTCTGAATTATTATAAGTTGAGATAATTGGCTACCAAAGTGTCCTCTGAATTATCATAAGTTGAGATAATTGGCTACCAAAGTGTCCTCTTAATTATCATAAGTTGAGATAATTGACCACTGTGTCCATTGAATTATCGTTACCATCACCTGAGATAACTGACCACCAAAGTGTCCACTGAATTATGATCACCTGAGATATTTGACCACTAATCTGCATTGAATTATTATCACATGAGATTATTGACCACCAAAGTATCAGTTGAATTATCACAAACCAAGATACTTGACCATCAAATTATTTATTAAATTATCATCACCATTACCTGAGATAGATGGTCACCAAAATATTCACTGAATTATTACTACCTTAGATAATTGACCATCAGAGTGTACATAGGAATTATCATCAGTTGACATAAACTACCACCAAAATATCCATTAAATTATTATGAGTTGAGATATTTAACCACCGAAGTACCCAATGTATTATCACAACCTGAGATATTTGGTTATTAAAGTGTCTACAGAATTATCACAACCTAAGATATTTGACTACCAAGGTGTCCATTGAATTATCACAACTTCAGATAATCGAACACCAAAGTATCCACAGTGGATAATCACACCTTAGATAATTAAGCACCAAAACATCCATTGAACTGTCATCACCTGAGAAAATTGATCACCTAATTGTCCACTGAATTATCAGCTCCTGAGATAACTGACCACGGATGTGTCCATTGAATTTCAATGGAAATGGTGCGTACGACTCAAGATGACGAAACACGGAACATTTTCAATATTGACGTTTAAGTGCTTTATTGTACTGTTATTTTTGCTACGTTTTCATTTGGTTTGCTTTACTGTTAGTTTATTAGAGTCAAATTTTGGAACTTAAATTTCACACACTTGCATACTAATTAAAGTTACATATAAGGGAAACACTACAGTCATGGACACTATCAGGGCCGGATTTCCCAATAGGCCCGGTAGGCCCTGGCCTATGGGCGCAAGCTCCCAGGGGGCGCACGGCCGAGAGAAAAAAAATTAAAAAATATCTAGAAATAAAAATAAATATCCATAACTTAACATATTTTTTAAATTGATTAAAAAAATCAGGCTAATAAAGCATTCTGATTTTGAAGTTCATTGGAACAAATAATTGTTGGTAAAGTTAAACTATTTTTCAACATTATGCTTCAACTTAGCAACATTGATCTCAAACACGGGAGAACTGGCTGTAATTTTTTAATAAAGGTTTTTAGGAAAATAACTTTAACCAGACTAGGGGGCGGAAAAAATTATTGGGCCTAGGGGCGCCAAAATGCTAAATCCGGCCCTGGACACTATTAAGAGCACTTTTGACAAAATATGTTGTAGATGGAAGAGAATTGTAGTAATCTTATTGTTTCGTAGTGGTAGGTATAGTTTACACTTGCGTTGCATTATTGCTATAGAAAACGAGTAGAATGTACTATGTGAGTTGTTCTTGTAACCCTATTTTTGTAACTAGTATTGGACATTTATGGGCACCCAGTGATGGACATACAAGAGAAATCAGCATATTTTGACGTCTAACCTATTGAGGTGTAATTTAATACGTAACCAGTATTTTTGCGTAGGATTTTTATTTATTTTGCACTTGAAAAACGTTAAGCAAAACCAGAACTTGTGCGAAAACGAAATAAAAAGAGCCCAATGTTCATAAGAAATTGCATGTGTTTGGAAACAATTGGTGAAAATGATTACTTTTATTATTAAGAAGAAGAACAGTAAAGCAAAAGGCTATTTTGAAAGGTACCGGTACCAATTTCAGATACAAATGCGAGAGAAAAGTTCTTCAAAGATCATTTTCTTTTCTGACTCTCTTAGGAGTTCTGCTTTTTATCTTCATTTTTATTTGTTCTGCGCGTCGCTTTCCGTTTTTCTTCAACTGCATCACACGTTTTCTCTGTAACTTCTGCTGAATTCTCGCTTTTTCTTTAAGTTTCGATTCGAGTCGGTATTGTTCAGATGTAACAACTGCAAGAATCCGCTTCTTCTTCTTTCTTTTGAACAACTTCGGTTTGTCCTGGGGCCAAAGGAGAGCGCTTTTGAAAGCAGCTGAAACATCAGGATAACACCATACTGAATTGTGGAATGTAGCTGATGAGGAAGCAACTGGTTATTTCGATTAAGGACCATGGTGCTGGTGATGTCTAACACTTCCGACATCCCACTAAAACATTTCTTATTCATTGCTGTCAAGGCATACAATTTCTCTACTTTGGACCCAGCTTGAAGTCCGAGCATAGGTGCATATTGCAATAGACCACGTGCTTGTGTTTATAAACATTACACATGTTCCTGTTTGTAAACAACAACCAAATGTATTGTAGTGAGCGCAAATTTCACAGGTTATTTTCTTCTTATTTTTCTTTTCTTTGCATGTTTGTTATTGCAACTGAATTAGTATTTCAGTTACTTCTTTTTAAATACAAATTCATGCTGAGTATTTTTGTTCTCTGTTAGTTAGAACGAAAGATTTCTTGTGTTCCAGATTCTAGTTGTTTTTCTCCCCTCGCGCGGATCTCAAGTTCAAGCTCTCTGGTCGATAATAACATCCCCTCAGTTAACAAATATCTATGTATATTTCGATGTAAACTACTTCTCCAGAGTTTGGGGGCAACACAAACAAAGACACTGAGTACCGAATACACATACATACGCAAGCGCACAAACAGAACCCTTTCTTCTAACTTAGCGCCGCTCTGGCACTTTTGTGTAGGCCAATCTTGATGTTAAATTCTGTTATCAGCTTAACGTGTTCCAATCGCTACATTCTCCGCCCACGGAGAACTTTTCTTAGCTTGACTTTGCCCTTAGTGTCGTGCGCAAACCAATCAGCCTTCTTTTCAGAATGTTGACTACTATTTGGTTCCTCCCCAGAAAACTTGGAGACTACCACGCATGTCCAACCTTTGACCTAACGGTCCTAGTGCAATGTCTGCAAGCGTTACACCTATTCGCACAACCTGTAAGTTGGTGCCTACCGCATGACCTTTCGAGCCCTTTAAAAACTCACATTTTTGGTTCGTTCTTCGGACTTTGTCGCTATTCTTCCTGAGCTCCTCAAGGTCGTATTATCTACACGGAGTTCGCAATGTCTTAGGTATGACCTAGCCCAGGTTTTCCGAGTGGTTCCTAGTAATCCCTGCCGTCTCTCTCTGCCTCACTCTGCTGGCTTCCCCGGAAGCCGCCCTCCTTATTCTCTTGGTTACCATCCATACCTTGTCCTATTGACTAACTTGGCAATCTGTTTCTGAAAGCTTGATGACGACGTCTGCCCATAACCGCTGGTCGGGCCTCCAGATGGGTTAATCCAGCCCTGGTTCAGACCCTTTGTTTATTTGTTGGCCACTTTATATATATATTTATGTTTTTGACCTTTCACCTGTATGAGTTCCTTGTTTATGTTTGTATTTTTGACATAGTCAATTCCATTTTTCTGATTTCACTTCCTTCAAAGTGAATTTACTTGCTTATAGAAACTTAGCCTGTTTCTTTTTATTTTCAATAACAAAAATTATAATATATATAAATATAAGTTTTGAGAATTACATTACAGTATGTAGACATTCTAAACAATTAAAATAGGTCCATATTTGATTAAAAGAGTACAATATTGACAAAGAAAGTTAGACATTTATTTACTTATTCGACAAACATGTAGAGGATATGACGTAATATAAGACAAAACCAAAATATACAATATTTGTAACCATACAAAATTTAGTGAGTAGGTCAACTTACTATAATATTGATTTTGAGTGTTTCCCATTATAGACTAATAGTAAGTTGGCTGTAAACATAGAGTATTGAGAACATGTATACTTAAACACATTATTCCATTTATTTGAAAATAAAAAAAATTACTAAAATGTTAAGTTATTTGATGAATTATACAAATACAACACTAATCTAATTAACCATCTCATAATTAAGTAAGTATCGGTAGTGTACAAAAAATTACATTCTTTATACACCAATATTGCTATTCTAATTCATCCATTTATTCAGAATTTATAAATTTATTGATAAATTAACATCTAGTGGTCGGAAAATACATTCGTTTCGGACTTGTACAACATAAAGACAAGTTAATTGTTCTTATTTATTCTGTTCTATTTAGAATACAAACTTTATTATCTTATGTTTGATTAGAAATAAAAACATAGTTTGATATTTGTTTAGAACTAAAGCTTAAATTATGTTTGGTTATGATTACAACTTAACTCTTTGCACTATGCTTCCAATTAAAACTTGGCTTATTGATGTTTGCTTAGCATTAAAACTTCACTTATGTTTGTTTACAATTATCATTTTAATGAGTACGATTTGTTTAGGATTAAAGCCTTTCTGTTTGATAATGACAGGTAAGTGATTTGGGCCTAAGCTCCAAATATATGACAAATTGTATCTTTTCTAGTGTACAACTAAAATGAAATTATTAAAACTTTATAATTATTAAAGTTTACTCCTAACTTTACTGTTTGCTATTTATATACAATTAAAATTTTAATTACTGGCGTTTGCTTAGCATTAAAATTTCACTGTTTCATATTTATTTACAATTAAATCTTTAATGATTAACATTTACTTAGGATTAAAGCTTTATTGTTTCATATTTATTTACAATCAAATCTTTAATGATTAACATTTCTTAAGGATTAGAGCTTTATTGTTTCATATTTATTTACAATTAAATCTTTAATGATTAACATTTACTTAGAATTAAAGCTTTATTGTTTCATATTTATTTACAATCAAATCTTTAATGATTAACATTTACTAAGGATTAGAGCTTTATTATTTCATATTTATTTACAATTAAATCTTTAATGATTAACATTTACTAAGGATTTAAGCTTTATTGTTTCATATTTATTTACAATTAAATCTTTAATGATTAACATTTACTTAGGATTAAAGCTTTATTGTTTCATATTTATTTACAATCAAATCTTTAATGATGAACATTTACTAAGGATTAGAGCTTTATTGTTTCATATTTATTTACAATTAAATCTTTAATGATTAACATTTACTTGGGATTAAAGCTTTATTGTTTCATATTTATTTACAATCAAATCTTTAATGGTTAATATTTGCTTAGGATTAAAGCTTTATTGTTTGATATTTGCTTACAATCAAATCTTTAATGATTAACATTTACTTAGAATTAAAGAATTATTGTTTAATATTTACTTACAATAAAATCTTTAACATTTACTTACGATTAAAGCTTTATTGTTTGATATTTACTTACAATTAAAGCTTTATTAGCATTTACTTAGGATTAAAGCTTTATCGTTTGATATTTAGAACTAAACCTTTCATTTGTTTAAAATTAAAAGCACATTGAGCTATTTTTTTAAATATATTTGTTTAGCATGAAACTGTAATGATTAATTTTTGACTAGAATTAAAGCTTTATTGCTTTATATTTGTTCAGAATTTAAAAGTTAATGATTTAAATTTATTGTTTGGTATTCGTTAAGAATAAGACTTTGATGATTGGCTTTTGTTTATGAATAAAATTTTGTTGTTTGATAGCACAACCAAACACACACACACAAACACACACAAAGAAAGTTCTGTATACCGGTCCTCAGGGTATGGATTTTATGTATTTTGATACACGGAATAAAAATTTCGAAACTGCAAGACGATCAACTTTGTCAAATTTGTTTTATGGGCTGTCTTACGTACCAAAATTCGCTGAAGTTTTTTGCCCATAAAACAAAATTGACACGGTCGATCGTCTTGGGAGTTTCGAAATTTGGATTCCGTGTAATAAAATACAAAGAATCCATAACCTGGGGTCCGTGTACAGAACTTTTATTGTGTGTGTGTGTGTGTGTGTGTGTGTGTGTGTGTGTGTGTGTGTGTGTGTGTGGCTATGTAGTTATTCACAATTAAAAGGGTCTCTCTTAGTAAGATAGTGAAATCGGCCCTTGATCCAAATTGCGTCGCTATTGACTTTAAAGGCTACCCTTGACCTAAAACTACTTAAAAACAAATTTTGACCCCCAGTCCCTTCCCCTTACGGAATTATCGTATCATACATGCTCAAAATTGAATAGTTTTTAATTTTGGTAGGGGTGGTCGAAAAATTTTGAAAGTTTCACAGATTGTAGATACTATCTAGATGTAAATGTGCATTTTTTTTTCAAAACCATCGATGCCTATTTTCTTTATTGTTTTGCCTGTTGAAAATTTCAAAAAAAAAATGTAGAAAAAATTTTGGGGAGGACACGTCTCTGATTTTTTTGGTTAAAAAAATTGTTATACCCTTAGGTACAACATATATTTTTTTCGGGGTCTGAAAGTGATGGCAACATTGTCAAAAAGAAAAAACTGAAAACAAACGTGTTTTTCGCACAGTTTTTCCACCATTTTAGGGCCCTCAATGTGAAGGCCCCTTCAAACATTCCTTTGCCGAAGTTCAAAATTTTCCTTTTTCTTGCATCCCTTCCGCTTCTATCGTTTTCCTGTTGCTTCGATTGTGCCCATTTCGAAATAGAAACACTAAATACATCTCCGTAACAGTGCTTCCACTTCAACCGACTCCTACACAACAACGTTACACTTACCTCGCGTCGGCTCGTCGTATTTATCAGTGCTTGCTTCACTGGCCGCACACAGTGGTGCTTTCTACCGCGAGCTGTGTATAGCTTTGTTGTGCAGGAGTCGGTTGAAGTGGAAGCCCTGTTACGGAGATATATATTTGGTGTTTCTGTTCCGAAATGGACACAATCGAAGCAGCATAAAAACGACAGAAGCGGACGGGACGCAAGAGAAAGGAAAATTATGAACTTTGGCAAAGGAATGTTTGAAGGAGCCCTCACCTTCAGTGCCCAAAAATGGTGGAAAAACTGTGCGAAAAACACGTTTGTTTTCAGTTTTATTTCTTTTTGACAATGTTGCCATCACTTGCAGGGCCCGAAAAAAATATATGTTGTACCTAAGGGTATAACAAATTTTTTAACCAAAAAATCAGGGACATCTCCCCCAAATTTTTTTCTACATTTTTTTTGAAATTTTCAACACGCAAAAAAACCAAAGAAAATACGCATTGATGGTTTTGAAAAAAATTGCACGTTTACATCTAGATAGTATCTACAATCTGTGAAACTTTCAAACTTTTTCGACAACCTCCACCAAAATTAAAAACCATTCAATTTTGAGCATATATGATACGATAATTGCGTAAGGGGAGGGGTAGGGGGTCAATTTTTTTTGGATGATTTTAGGTCAAGGGTAACCTTTTGGGTCAATAGCGACCCAATTTGGATCAAGGGCCGATTTCACTATCTTACTAGGAGAGGGCCTTTATCTTCGGTGTTTGTTTAGAATTCAATTATTAACATTTGATGCTTGCTTAGAGTTAAAATATGCGTATGTAATGTTTGTTTAAAGCTCAAATATTGTTTGTAATTTACTTAGGTTCTATACGTAAATGTTTTGTTTTTATTAAAAATTTTGACTTAAATCAACATATGTCTATATACACTTTATTACACTCTTCTTCGCCAGCTACCTTCTCCGTGTGGTGGCCCTGAAGTTCTTCGTGTGTTTCCATAATTTTTCTCGCTACCATGTCCCATTGAACGACTACGTTCAACTTTTGGCACCTGTTTATTGTCATACTTCCCTGAATTACTTCCTTCTATCGGGGTCTTAATTTTACCTAATTTTTCTTGTAGTTTACTTCGTGGAGAGTACAGTTCACCATGTCTTTTCACCTCAGGATACTTTCTAGCAATAAACTGTAGCGTTTCCTGTAACATCAGCTTCTTTCCTTCACGAAAATCACCCGTTACCAAACTAAATCTCACCTCATCATATATATATTGAAGCAAGTTGACCTCTCGGAATGGCCTTTTTTTGTAGTCTCCGTCGAATTTCTTTAAAAGGAAAAACAACATAAATATTAGGAACGTGATATTGAGAGATAGGCTGAATTCTATTCTAAAATTTGGAATAATTGCAAAAGAATGATTCCAAATCGAACCCATACTGGAAAAATATTAATCACATGCCTGAATAATACACACATCATATCGAATAATTGGTTTGCTAGATATTCTAAGAGATACAGAAGTACTATATAATATTAATGGTTTCCGTATAATCTAGAAATGTAGCACAGAATCTTAAGCATAGTGACAGTTTATACAAGTAAATGAAACAATGTATACTCTAAGACAGTGGTTTTCAACCGTGGATCTGTGTTAGAAAATTTATATATTTCAATTGCACATTCTGAAACGACTAAATAAATCATTTACTGCAGAAACACCTGAAGTTCACATTTGGTCAAGTTGGTTCTGAACGGTAACAAATTCTTAACATTTAAGGAAAGAGTTTGAGCACAAATATAATCAAAGTTTCGTCTTACGGTTAATCGTTAAACTTTATCCGGTTTTCAGCTATTCTATTACGAAAAGAAACTGTTTTTAAGTATTCGATTAAACTGTCAGTCGTGACTAATTTTTAGTTATTGCAAAAAATCCAAGTGGAAATTTGAAAGTAAAATTTTCAGAATCAAAATTTATTCCAAATTAAAATTTTCGAACTAAAAATTTTCAAATAAAAAAAAATCAAACTGCAGTTAACTAGATTACTACTGCGACATTTTAATGGACATCAGCACTTACTGACTTATTCGACTCAATTATAAATAACAGTTCTTATAGCATAATTCGGTAGTTGGTTGTTGAAAAATAAACACGTTTTTTTGCTTAGTCTCTTGTTAATAGATGGAAAACACTATCGCCAATAAGATACACTCCTTCCATGGTACTAATGTTAATGTTTTAAACTTGAAGCAACGAGCATCAGCGACACATTCAACTGATTCGAGAAACAAAAGAACTAGAGTTGATATCCGTCGGGAGAAATAAACAGATTTCTTTAACACAACTCACGTTAATAATAAGTACGTCCAGTCTTAGTCCATTTATGACCTTGAAAGTAGTTACACTCTAAAGACGCTAAGTACTTACATTTTACCGGTAATTACTGTGGTACTTTCAAGGTCAAAATTGGATTATGAATTGACATATTCACTACTACTATGGCATGGGATACATACAAAATCGCTGCATGTTGTTAGAATGAGTAGTGATGTAGCCCGAGAAAAAACATGGTATGTCTAGTAACTGTTATGTCGTAGAAGCAAACACGCATGTATATTTTATGTATATTATATACTGTATATAGTATAAACAACATATAAATATACATTGACTGTGATTGTTCATTTGGTTTGAAAGAAGAGGAAATACCTTATATATTAAATCAAGATTAGCGTATGTGCTTAAATGAATAAATATAAAGATAGAGCTCGAAAGGATTTTCCTGAATATAACTTGGATAAGACTAAACACTCGCATGTACGCACATACTTTTGATGTTTTAACCGCTACTTCTGTAGACCAGAAACTAGGGATGGCCACAAAGTTCCGGTTCCACGAGGAACCGGTTCCAGATTTGAATACGAAAAACCGGTTCCGGAACCGGATCTTCTACATCCGGATCCATTTAGAGCCAAAAACCGGTCCCAGCTATTCCTACCACAAACCGCTAATGTTATTCACATAGGTGGACTAATGGTGTGAGGAACATCGGAATGAAGCTGAACACCTCACTGGTCCACTCAATCTCAATCTCAACCCACCGCCCCCCCCCAGAAGTCAGGCTTTTAAGGTCTGAATTCGCCACAAGATTTCTAGAACTCCCGTCATATACAAGCAGATTTCAAATATTATTGTGCCCTTTCTCATAGATGTTAAAGATAACCCCAGGCAGCATGCAAATTGAACTAATTGAATTGGGGTGTAATAGTGAACTCAAAGGAAAATTTAGTAGTGTGAACCTGATAGCATTTTACTCTAAATACATGAAAGAAAAAGAAGTCCTTGTTTTATAAAATCACGGCCTGTTTATTACATCACTATGTAGCAGGCCCGCAACCAGAGGGGATCTAGCGGGCCTGGTTGTTCCCCCCTAAACATTCCGTGGCCCCTCCAGACTTCAATAAAAAAAAAACACAATTTAGATATGTGTAACAGAATTTTTAATGACTTGCCCCCCTAACATATTCATGGTCCCCCCAAACCTCTGTGGCTGGTTTCGGGCCTGCTATGCAGTACCACTCATGTATGTGAGCAACTCTTTTCCAAAATGAAGAATGTGAAATCATCATAACTTCATAACAAGAATTGACTGACTGAAACATATCTTAAAATATCTGCGAGTAGCATCATCCAATTTTAACTCAATTATTGACATGCTTGTGAAGAAAATGCAGTTACAGTGTTCTCACTAAAAGTGAAAATGACATTTTTGCGTGTGTGTGGAAAGATAATTTATAATTTTAACACAACGGCAATTTGAAAATGTTCTATTATGCTTATTGTTTAAGTTACACTTCTTACGTAAATGATATAACAAAATTAACATTAATTGAGAATTCGTGTTACTTTTTAACAGTTACGGATACATTTAAAATTTTGATTTGAATTTAATGAATAACATTTAAAAAAGAGTATTGAACTGCAATTATTATGTTATACTACATCTACTTCTGTGGACTTGACCAGACCCGCGCAGCTTGCCAGTCCCTTATGGAATGTGACAGGGGCCCGCTAAAGAAAAAAGATTGGAAACCACCGCAATAAAATACAGATAACCAGTGGCGAAGCGTACTATGAGGCTCTGAGGCCGGGCCTACCCTGTTTTCTACCGTATATTTTCTTTATCTTTGGTTTCTTATAAAATAAAGTCAATACTTCAACGTTTCGTTTTTCTCGGTAACAAAATAGTAGGTTGGAAACACTTGGAGTCCCTCCCGTGTGAGCCTCACCAGCCCGCTAGATAGGTTTAGGGGCTACGCTGCTCAAGGAGTGAAGCTTATTTTCGCTTGAAATTACACGTATTGTTGGGAAGATGCTAAGGCTGGCCTCTGGGAGTTTACTTTTAACGTTGAAGACATTTTTCAATGCTAATATGTTATAAAATGATTTCCTTAACACAAAGTAAGAAGTTTCTGTGTAGAATTGTGTATTTCTGTTAGAGATAACTTGTTTCATTTATGTATGTACTCTCTGGAGTTATTCAGAGTAGTCATTTTTTTCCTACATGGGGCCTGGTCCACAATAGCATATAGAATATAAGTCTGATACATTAAACTTATTATAAATTTACAAAGGCTACCGTACAGGATAAAATAATTACAGTTGTGTGTAATTTTACTTGAGTTTTCAATTTCATTGAATCAGTGTATTTATGATCTTGTTTCAGGAGGGGCTTTGCTAACATTCCTGGAAATGTGAAAATTCTGTAGTATGTATAAAACAATAAAATTTAGGTGAGTGCTTAAGCCCGGAGAATACACTATTAAATATCTTGCGCTGATACAAATAAAGTTGCTTCTGAGCATTAACATTTCTAGTGAAGTCACTATCACGTGATGCATTAATTAAATGCAATATTGTACTCAATTTAAAGTTAGAGAAGCAAGTTACAAACACAAATCCAAGAAATTTGACAGCTAACTGTAAGAAAGTACATTCTTTTTCTCTCCTTCAATTTTCAAGTATGCAGGAAATGAAAACAGCAACTGAAGAAGAAATTCCCCCCATTCCCCCTGCAAATCCCATACAGAAGAAAGTATGAACTGCACTTCAAAATACTTGTAATGGAGCTAAATGAGAATATCCCATTAATACATATTGCGTCTTTTCCTCATGTTAATATTTGTTAAATAATAATAATAATAATAATAAAAGTAATAATAATAATAATAATAATAATATACTACTTCCGTCTACTTTTCCTTATATATTCGTTCTTTCTTATTAAACAACAACAACAACAACAAAACTACTATGTATACATGCACATAAATTTAACTCTAAACAAAGTTAGAAATACGGCTAAGAAACTTCTTTAAAATTAATAGATTTGGTAATTTTTATTGAAGATTAGAACAAAGCAGGCTCTGAAACACCAGAAAACGTGGACGAAATAAGAAGCTATGATGGAGTTGTTTTAAAATGTGGTGTGTGTGTATAAGTTTAAAATGTAGCTGAATGCGAATCTGACATCAAATGTTTACAAATCAACATGGCGGATCCAACATGGCGGACACAAATAACAAAGAAACATGCTATGGACCTGAAATTAGGTATATAGAGGTATTCGACGTCGCTATGTATGAATCGGATACCAAAAGTGTACAATTCAAAATGGCGGACAAAATGCAAAACACTGCTATGGATCTGAAAGCCAGTAGGTAGAGCTTTTCGTGGTCGCTGAATACGAATTCAATATTAAGGGTACGGGGAAAAACAAGGAATGTCCATGTATGTGCTTTTTCGGGTGCTTTGTCCTATCTGTTGGTGACTCTTGGCAGTATTTGACTATCTATGCCATGCATTCGTAGATGTAGAAATGTTCATCTAAAAATTGGCAAAAGATTTCATAATCCTATTCTTTGTACGCGGTTTTCAATATTAAAACGCCGTTATCTCGAAAATGCAGTTTTGTGACATTCCTTGTTTTTTCCCCTTACCCTTCATATGACAAAATGGAGTATGACGGATGGCGGACGAAAAATGAGAAAAGAAATGTGCATAACGGGCATATGTTATTCTTACACATGTAGTAGAAAAGTACCTATAGTACATAAGGGGGCAAGTAGAGGCAGGTGATGTTTTATGATAAACAGGGAACGTGTTTTACTATACAATCATGCCAAAATTGAGGCACAGAATGCAGGGCAGGTTTTGTAGCACACATAAAAGGTTTATGATACGAAAAGATTGCAATCATAGACAATAATTATTTTACTACCAACTTTCTATCCTGCGCCCAAACAGATACGCACGGATCGGCATGTGTTACTTGTCGCTGAAAAGCTGCATCGACTACACTTTACATTAGTAACATCTCGCTTGAATGGCGTCTGTAGAATATGTTGCTATTATTTGCAGATACCATCTGAAGACCCGAAGAATGACAGTGAAAGTGCGTGTCAGTACCATCGTTATGCTTCCATAACTGTCTTTCCGGTTTAACAATATGTCGTGTAAACTTGTGAGCAATAAGTATGACAAATGTCCACTCTCCGTAGTAGGGAGTGGATCTTCAATTGGTCGCCACTCCCCCTAGAGGCTCCATTCAAGCGAGATATTTCACAAGTGAGATATACTCGGTGTAACCTTTCGAATGATATATATATATATATATATATATATATATATATATATATATATATATATATATATATATATATATATATATATATATATATATATATATATATATATATATATATAACACATGCAGATCCCCACGTACCAGTTCATGTACTTCCCTAGTGAGTGTAATTTTAAAATTTTATGATACATTAAATGTTATTTGTGTTATTAGTTTGTCGGGCCTACCCTACTTGTGGGATTACGCTTCGCCACTGTACATAACCACATCAACTTCATTCACCCCTTCTTTACTTCAAACGAAAATAGCGTTAAATAATTAATATACCAGAAAACTTGAGTTGTTATAGGAAAGTTAAGATAAAGAGGTATTATTTGAGGTATCACACCAGCGAATAGAGTAAGTTTGAAAGAGAAGATAATAAGAGGCTGAAATATTTATCAAGACTGTCTACTGTTAAGTCGCTTATCCCAAACTTCGATTATTTATTACTGTACATATCGAGGGTTGTCAGCTGAAAAACTCAGCTTAAACTAAATACAAGGGGATGTTTGATAACAAAACATGACATGCAGTGTTGTAAATAGAAAAAAAAAACGTTCGTATTTTTTCAGAAATGTACGTTTTTTTTTAGAAAAAAAACATTGGCTCTCGTTTTTTTTCTAAATTTCGTTTTTTTTCAAACAGGCATTTGTAATGTATCTTACGTCATTTAAGTCTGAAGTATTTTTATGTAGGTGTAATTACCATAAAATGCAACATAAATTAAACACTAGATACTGATACGGTACAAATATTTTACAATTTATATAAGTAGTGTACCTACTAATAATCCGGGTTTCTGTACTGTTTCACCAATATCAACGAAGAAATAAAAGTGAAAATTTCATGTCATGAGCATTTCTTTTTTTCGTGAAAGTAGGCCTTTAATAAGTACGAAAATAATATCACGAACAGTATAAAATGCAAATAACTTGTCTAAAGGTAAAAGCTAATACTAATTTGCCTACTAATATTTTTCTGAATATCGTATATAAATAATTTGTCGACTAAATATATGATATGCATTGCTGGCTCTACCATATGTGCAACACGTGCATTTGCACGGGGCTGCAATATCTTTCATAAGTATTTTATTTAAAATAAATATTTCTTGTTGGAAACAGACTTCATAATCATGGTAGCTAAATTTACTAAGCTGACCTTCTATTTGAATATTACATTCATAAATTATGTTTAGGTCGCATTAGTTTAAGTCACATGGTCAGTGCTAAAGCAAAAGGTAAAATAAATCCCAGAATAAATTGCTTGATTGTTGTCAAATACAAGAACTCAATTCTCGATTGCCTGTCCCCTTCGGTTAGTTATCAGAGTTCTGATATGAAAGCTTCTCTTGTCTTTGTCGCAAATAAGATCGTTATCATTGAAGGTGGAAACACTATTTAAATAAAATAACAGATATAGAAGGAAAATCAAGAAATAAAGGTAAAAAATCTAGTTGCACTATAATTGCAAACTGATATGTTGAGATTGAAACTCGATATTGAATTCTATAAAAACGATTACCATCTTTCAGATTTATTTGCTTTATCTTTCACTAACATAATAGACTAATATTTAAAGAAAAAAACAGACACAACAATATTGTATTTGTAGTAAGTATTTAAGCCTTTCTGAGTGCGAATGTAGTTTCCCCTCCTCTTCGTTGTTCATGCTGGAGTAGCATACTTAAAATCGTGACTTTTAAGATTTGTTCTTTCTGGAGAAAGAGGGAGGCGGCAAAGGGCGACAAATTGCCTAGGGCCAGTCCTGATGATATGTACACTCATGTCCAAAATGATTGTCGTATATCTATAACTGTCTTCTTGTAAGAATATAATATGATAATGATTTTGCAGGGTACTTTTAATACTGATGCTGTGTGTATAATCGGAAAATGTATATTTGTGGTAAATTTCAAAGGAAAAGAATTATAAATACGAAAATGAGAAAGAGTAAAAGAAAATGTTGCTAAATGGACAAGAAAGTTTTATTTTCGTTTTATTGTTCTTATTTACTGCTGTTTTGACATGAAATTTTCCACATACATGTCTTTGCCGATTATACACATACTAACATTATAAGAAATACCAGGCGGATTCGTTATCAAATTATATTCGTACAACAACATATTTATAGACATGCGACAATAATTTTGGACATGAGTGTACATACAAGACATGAATATAGGATGATATAATTTGAAGTAATGCAGTGTTCTTCAAAATGAATATTAGGATTTGAAACTAAGTAGTATCTATTACAATTAACTTAGAATTATAAGTATTATCAAATGAAAGAGCAACTCAAACAGTTTTGTACACACGCATGCCATGCATTGTTTCCTCTGCCTGCCGTTACAAAGAGCAAGTAGCAAAGATGGAGACTAGAGACCAGAAAGCTTTGTGTGTTTTAATTTTGCAAAGACTGAATCTGTATTTACAGTGCAACCGTCTGTGTAAATTGAATGTTTTGTGCCATATGGCGGAAAGTTTATGGGCCTTTCTCACCTATTGACTCAATGTGTACCATGTGACGAATGAAGCTCACATCGAACACTTGAAGCAAAAACTGTTTGAGGTGTTCTTTTATTTGATGTATTGTTTATAATTATGCGTAAAATGTAATAAGTACTACGAAGACTTCATTCTCCGATATTCATTTTGAAACACCCTGCATTTCTGAGCATTAGTATTGGAACTAAGATGTAAAAAGGAGAGATTGTGATTGTTTACAACAACGATATTATTATTAGTTGAGACTATAATTACTACAACAACACAAGTTAGTAGTCAAAAAAATGTAATTAAATGTACACTCGTAACCCTTTCAGACCCAGTGGCCAAAGTGGCACATACGGGTGTGTCACTTTTTTAATCCGCTCCTGTATGGTCGCTAATTAAGATATCGGTATATATATTTTTTTCTGCCAAATATATTCATAGTTTATCATTTTAGTTTCTTTTTCTTCTGTGTGTCGAATTTCCTTCTCAAATTTCACCCGTCAAAAATTCGAGAATTTTCGAATTTTGTTTATTACTTTTCCCCTGTAGCTTCATTCGTTGTAGGGAGACCTCCTTAAGACTTGTCGGGTAGATACGTCGGATGGATACCTAATTGTTGACATCAATTGGACGGGCTTGCGCGCAGTGTTGCCAACCACGGAAATTAAAATCTCCTTAAATTTGGGCAAAAAATCGAAATTTTTAATATAAACCGTACCTAAACGTTCGAATGCAAGTCAACTTACGCCAGTCGAACATTTGTCCTTACTGAACACACTCGGGTACATATCGTTACAGTGGGGTAATTAGGGGACGCACGAAAAATTCGGATTTAGGTTCTAACTCTTGATTTCCCCCTATTTTTCTGTTTATCGAAATATATTTTTGGTTATTAGAAGCATTGTTTCTTAAATATCGCCATGATACTTGTAGGATATATTAGTAATAATGTACCAGTGTTTATTTTAAGATAGTTTTCGTCTGTCTGGTAGCAGTGTTGCCAGCTACGGAAAATTTTAATTCGAGATGTTCGGGGAAAATTACGTGTTTTGTCTATTATATCCCTCTTGTTGGCTACATAGGAACAAAAGTACCAGTACCTGAAAGTCTTGTCTTTGCCCTTTACAACGCACTATAGAAAGTTTCAATAGGATAGTTAGGGGGAGTACAGTTGAGGTTTACAGTAGACCTTGTTCTCTAAGTGGAAAGATAACTGTGATTTTTTTTTAGGTAGACTGAAATATTTTTTAATGACCTGCTTACTTCATTAGATATCGTCACAATACTTGTAGGATATATTATAAGGATAACAAAGCTTCTTTTAAGATAGTTTGTGTGTGTCTGCTAGCACTGTTGCCAGCTACAGAAAATTTTAATTTCCGATTTTAGGGGGAAATTTTGGAAAAAAAACCTTTTTGTCTCTATTAATTCCCTCTTGTTGGTTACATTCAAACAAACGTACCACTGTCTGAAAGTCTCGTTCTTAGCCTACACAGCGCACTATTAAAAGTTTCGGTAGAATAATTAGGGGAAGTACAGTTGAGGCTTATAATAAACCATGTTCTGTGAATGGTAAGAAAATGATGAACTTCTGAGGTAGAATGAGATATTTTTTAAAAAATCATGCTTACTTTGTTAGATATCGCCGTGATACTTGTAGGATATATTCTTATGGTACCAAGGTTTACTTTCAGATAGTTTACATCTGTTGTATGGCAGTGTTTCCAGCCAAAACAATTAATTCCCGATTTTAAGTGAAAAATTCGGCAAATTTCCCTTTCCCCTCTGTTATTTCCCTCTTGCTTGCTATGTTGGAACAAATGTACCACTACCTGAAAGCCTTCTCTTTAGCCTATAGAACTCACCATAAAAAGTTTCAATAGGATAATTAGAGAAGCTGTAGCCTCGGTATATCTGTTGATTTTTGCTTCTGAGGTGTAAAAAGTGTCAAAATTTCATGTGTATGGAAACATATAATTTTTTCTTTCTCTCTTTGAATGGAAGCCAGCGACTTCAGGTTTTCACTGTACCTTGTCAACGCACTAAAGAAATTTTTTAGGTGACTTGGACCCATATGGAAACAGTTGTGCTAGATACAAAAAGTCTTGAAATTCGGTTAGGGATTTTTTTGTAAATTTTCACCCCTACATTTCCCTCAGTAATTTCCTACCCGCTCGCAACACTACAATGTAATGTACACCAAAAAATAGCCACATTCCTTTTCTAAAAAACAAGGTCTTAACCATATCAATAGGGTAAATGGTTTTTGAGCAATAAGTCACTAATTGACAAGGTAGGAAAACGCCAAAAATGACCTGGGTCCGAAAGGAATAATCACACGATTTTGCTCGTATAGGTACAAGGAAACAAACGATTTGTAAGTTGCGAGGGCTTCGACTCAAGTTCTATTGATTATTTCAGTAATCTTCAACATAAATCAATAAATAATAGCTACCAGAAAAAAAACACAGATTTGAAAAAAAACATGAAAAAGAACGATGTTTTTTATTGAAAAAAAACTTCACAGAAAAAAAACGTTTTTTTACAACACTAATGACATGCCCTGACCCAGGGCTTTAAATAGGTACTGGAATTTAAACCTAGGGCTCCATTATTAAACCATGGGATCTAAAAGTATATAGAAAACAGACTAGAATGGCAAGTTGGTAAAAGAGGTGTGTGTTTTTGTTGTTGTTTCTTGTTGTTTTAAGGTCTCCACATTCCCCTGCCGTTGCCAATTTCTTTTGGACTTATTATAGGGCAGTCGCAACTTTGCCTCTGCCTTTATTTTCTCTCTTTACTTTTATTTTCGTGTATCTCTTTTTTTCGGCTATTATTCCTCAGCAGGTTGAGGTGAGGCATATTTTACTAGCATGGCATCTAATACTTTAAACCATGCCCTTTAATGTACCTTTTTTATTTTTTATTTCATTTTTATTATTATTATTTTCCCTTTTTACAAAAAACGGACAAACCTGTAAAAGAATATTACAAATATATAAAAGATAAATTTTCTTTTTTTTATCATTTGTCATTCATTAAAAACAATTTTTTTACACTATTTTGGGCTGCTTCCTCTACCGCCACCTGAAAGTAAATTAAAAAGAATATACATTAATAACAATATAACAACAAGAGACACAGTGCGAAACAAATATTGGTTTGTAGAAATTTCTTCAGAGTTTTTCCTGTCTTTTATTACTTCTTTTTATGTTATTATTTGTTTATTTCTTGAGATCGCACCAAACATTCACATATAGGACACACAATTAACAATATGACACTAGCACTGACACTAAACACTAAACACAAAACAAGAGTAGCGTCTTCCTATTCCGGTTTTCATTCCAGGAATTTTATAAAATGCATTTATTATTTGTAAGCAGAATTCTGTAGGTTATATTTTCTCTAAAACTAGTTTGTGTTCCGTTCTCTCCTTCTTCTGTTTTCAATTCTTCTGTTCCACATGTTTCCCACTACGTGTTTTGTCAATTCTTGGAACTTCTGTAGCTTTATTTTATCCTGTCTGATGTTTTCCCATGTTTCATTTTTGAGTTCGTCTCTAATATTTATTATATCTTCTCTAGTTATAAAGTGTGCACAAGTCCATGTTACATGTTCGGGTGTCTGGGCCATTCCACAGATACATGTCTGATTTTCTTCTATTGTGATCCTGTATAAATGTGACTTAAATGGTCCATGGCCAGAAAGTGTCTCCATGGTCTCCTTATTTAGGTTTGGCATCTCTTTCCTTATTTGTATCGTCGGTATGTATTCTTTTAGTTTCTGTCCTTTACTTGAGTTTTCCCATTCCCGTTGCCATTTCCTTTCAATAATTTTATCTAACTCTGCTTCGTTATTTGGAATTTGTCCTAGTATTTCTAAAATTTTTGCATTTTCATTATTTTTCGTCCACATTTTATAGGCCTGTCTTAGTACCTGGAAATGTATTGGTTCTTCCTGAGCCAGTACCTGTAGAGCCTCCGTTGACATGGTTTTTATTACATTTAGGGTTCTTATAAGTACCCCTCTTTGTGCCCGATTTATTGTTTGTCTTAGTTTTATGTTCATAAAAAGTCTGTGGCACCACACACTGGCACAATAGCTAAGTACTGGCATGATCACTGTTTTGTTGTAAGTTTGCAATATCCTCTTAGGGATTTGGTAGTCTCTTCTTGCTATTGTTAGTAATTTGTGTGCTACTTTTTTGCTCTTATTCGTAATCTTCTCTATATGTTTTCCGTAATTTAATTTTTCATCTATCCATACTCCCAGGTACTTAAACTCTTTAACTCTGTCTATCTTTTTGTTGGATATCTTTAGAATAGGACCTCTTTGAATTTTCTGTCCAAAAATTGTATACTTTGTTTTTGTTCCGGAAAGTGTTAAATTATTTGTTGAACATCATTTTTGTAGCTTTTCTAGTATTATGTTTCCCTTTCTATCTACTTCGTGTCTTGAAGATGCCGACAACACTATCGCTATGTCATCAGCATAACCAACTACTCCTTCTGTTTCTTCAAGTCGATTAAGACATTTCAAACATGGATCTATTACAATATCCCACAATGTAGGGCCAGATATGGATCCTTGTGGGCATCCTTTTGTACTATATGTAGTTATATTTTTATTTGGTGCTATGTATGTTGTGTTCCTATCGGTACAGTAATCTATCATCAATTCATACAGACTTTGGTACCCCCATTTCTTTAAATTGCTTAAATAGTGATGGCCACCATAGGTTATCAAAGGCCCCACTTATATCTACGTATATTACTACCTGATATTTCTCCGTCTTACCCTTTTCAATTAGTTCCAAAGTCTCCTTATTGCAGTCTCAGTACTTCTTCCTTTCCGAAAACCATGTTGTAGCCTATCATTTTCTATATTTCTGTATTTGTTTAATCTTTTTACGATAACTCTTTCGAAGAGTTTGCCAATTGTGTTTAGGAGACATATTGGTCTGTAAGCTTTTGGATCGTCGTTCATTTTGTCGTCATTCTTTTTGATTATGACTAAATTGGCTTTCTTCCAGTTTTTAGGTACCCTTCTCTGTTTTAGACACAAGTTGTACAGTCTTGATAAGTATGGTGCCCATTTCTCCACTTGATCCTTGTATATTTCTGATTTTATATTATCCGGTCCTGCGGCTTTCTTGTTTTTCAGCATTTTTATGTATGCTACTATCTCTTCATTCGTAGTTTTTTCTATTTGTTCATCATTTCTAGGTGGTATTTTCATCTCATTTCGTACCTGCCTATGTTCATCGTTGTCTTTAGTTGGGTCGTCAGTCGGCAAGAGCTTTGTCATTAAATAATTTACTGTATTTTCTCAACCCTTGGTATGTTCTCCATTGTCCATTTTGAGGGCAGAAAGTGTTGTTGGCTTGTTTACTTTGTTACTAATTATTTTATATGGTTCGCCCCATATGTCTAGATTTATGTTTTCCCTTAAAAATGCTTTCCAACTTTTTAATTTTGTTTCTTTTAATTTATCTTGATATTTGCTTTTAATTTTTCTATATTTTTCTAATCTTCTTTCTTTGAGTTCGGCATCCCACGTGGCTTGGTATAATTTCCTTGCTTTTCTGGTTTTCGCTTTCAGATTTTGCTACTCCCCATTCCAAAATTTTTTTGTTTTAATCGGTTTGTCATATTGTGATTTTGTTTTTGTTGAACTTTTGATAACGTTCAAAAGAGGTGTGTGTGTGAGAGAGAGACAGAGACAGAGTTGAAATTAAGAATTAGTGCGCTGATTCCTAACCCCTCATCGGTGACATTGGAAGGCAACGTTCCGACTATGTCTAAACAGAAAACTTATTGAACCCGTAAGCAAACTGGCTGGGAAAATCCCTCACGACGAAAAACAGCTCAAATTTGTCAACAGCCAGGGACAGGTACTCTGATAGAACAGATGAGATGGACAGGCTTTGACCTTCCTTACACCCACATTGGACTCCGTCGGCTTTAGTGGCGATAAACCCTGAACCTCTTGTCCCTCAATGTAAGAACAGCACTCTCCCGTCGGAAATTATTGAATCTCACACGATTCCTCCAAACAGCTGATTTTATCTGATCGATGAGGGTGACGTCACGGTGATCGATCACCCCAGAGGCCTATAGTCGCGGAAAGACATATTCAAGTTTAAAGGACTGCGGCAGCGAAACAGGAACGTGTTTTCTTTTTTTAATTATTTCGTATAATACGAAGTTAATGGAATGATTTAACAAATCCTTGTCTGTCTAGATTAGGGATGGGCAAAACCGTTTTTTATAAAAACCGAAAACCGGTTCCTATAAAAACTGAAACCCGAAAAACCGACATTTCGGTTTTCTCGAAAACCGGTTCGGGTTTTCACCGAAACCGGATTCGGTTTTCTCCAAAACCGGTTCGGTTTTTCACCGAAACTGGTTTCGGTGAAAACTTTTCGAAAACACTTAAAACTATTTCTGTGGAAATGGATTCGGTTTCCGGAGAACAACGAAACACCATTCTGGTCAGAAATAGAACAAATTTTGAAAAAAAAACGGAATCGGTTTTGAAGAAAACCGAAACCGGACCAGTTAAAAAACCGAACCGGTTTTGGAGAAAACCGATAACCGGTTTCGCTGAAAAACCGAACCGGTTTTGAAGAAAACCGAAAAACTGTTTTTTGTGCCCACCACTAGTCTAGATACAACGACGACAAGCTTAGAAATATGATAAGATTTGGGGGAGGGGGCAGTAGAATTAATTCACAGTAAGAAACAAGAGTTATTAACTTTTAAGGATGGAAAATGAGAAACATATTTCCTAGAGAAGTCGGCCAAGCCCTAAATATTACAAGCACCATCCTTCGTTTTCTGTATGAAACAGAAGTACAACCTGGAAAAGATATGTCCATTTTATTTTGCGGAGATTCGAATCCAGTACATCTCGTTAAGGCAAAAGTTATCAGTTTAGTGTATTCGTTCATCCAAGGAATAGTTTACTGGCGATTTATGTAATTATGTACCACGTTGTATGTTTCTATTCTGACTTGTATTATATTGTTATTAGTAGTAGTAGCAGTACTGCAGTTAAGTTTTGACGAATCACTATGGCTGCTAAATATTATGTAACATCCAGAGGCGTTTCCTGTGGAAAGTCTCATCAGTAAAAGTTAAATTTTTTTCCAGTGATCGAAGTGAGACGGTATGCGGTGGTATGCCATACCGTCTCTGGTTTCTCAGTGATAAAGGCATACCGCCTCTGGTTTTTCAGTGATAAAGGCATACCGCCTCTAGTTTTTCAATGACCAACACATACAGTCACGGGAGAGTCGATGCTAAATACCTTTATTAAATCCATTTTAATACAGAGTAATTGACGGATAGCTTTGCACGTAAAAAGATTTTATTTCTTATGTAGAAATAATTTCTAAGTTAACAACATCAACATTTTTGTTATCTTTTCCCTACCTTTTGTTTTTACCTAAAATGAGATGTCTTCAAAGAAGTTCATCTAGTTTATATTTTTATGTGCCATATTGAATTGTTTCTTTCTATGTGTGTGTGTGTCTTCGTCTTAATTTATATAAATCACGTGTTTTGAGCATGGGCGGATTTAGGGCTTGTCTGCTGTGGGGTGGATCTGGAGGTTTGGAATACCCCTCAATCGACTGGGGGATCCAAGAGTTTTCCCGCAGGAAATTGTTAATATAAAAACTCAGTTTCTGAATATTTTCGTGTGTAATTCTCTATAATAAAATATATGCGGATATTTTTATTATTTTTTCAGAAAGTTGTTGGCGAGGGATCAAAGTCTCTTCACGCCTCCCTTCCCTAAAGAGAAGTTCTCCAGTTGTTTTCAGTCATTATGTAAATAGAAATGCAATCTTTTAGGCAATATACCCTCAGTCCATTTCAACATTTAGATAGCCGGTATGTCGAGTCAAAATCGTAATAAAACATACCGCCTCAGCTTTTTTTTTCGCTTCGAAAACTGCTTTTATCGCTTCAAAATAAGATAAGAAAACGTAACTAACATTCTAATGTATTTTTGCAGATGTTACTTCCCTCAAGCGCCACTACTGGTAACACGTGTGCTCTCGTTTACAATTAGACATGCGTCTCATCGTTTTCTGATATCACTGTTCCACACACATTTTGCTATATAAATGAAAATACCCGCTCTTAAGTAATTTGGAGCTGCTGAATACAAAAATGAAATTTAAAAAGTCCGATTGGCTCGCGTTTGGACGTAACAGGGAGGAGGATTATATCTAAGCGTTCCCAATTAAGGATGGTATCGAGACAATACGAGACTTTGTACACTCTCAGTCTCGTCTCGGTTGATAAGTAGCTATCCCGGTTTCGATCTCGTCTCCAGTCAAAAATCGCCGTCTCGGTCAACAGATGCTTGTCTCGATCTCAGTCTCGAGGACCAGGTTTGGATCTCGTCTCGAAAGTCTCGAAATAAATAGTGTGAAATTAAAATTGTGGAAGTATTATTATCGTACAGTCTGTAGTTTCCGCTTATTTTTTGCCTTCATTCTTGACTTAGAATTGTGGTATGATGTACCTCTTCACAGCTAATTTGCTAGCGCTAATGCTTTCCGTGCATGTGTTCCAGGTTCAATCATCAGTGGGTATATCATACCTGGGATAAAACCCTAATAGTAACCCATATTTCACTTTCAGCAATAGGCATTTTCTCATTGTCTCAGTACTTCCTATACAATTAAACTCTATTAAATTAACTTCAGTACTACACAGTAGTTTATTTCCTTCCTTTGAATCAGAATTGTTCAATACTTCCTAACGGATAATGCAACACATAGCAGCATGAATGTATTTAATCGTACCGAAATTGAAATTGTACAATATCTAATTTATTATCCAATACATTCTGCTTTGACTGTCATTTTAAAAACAGAATATAATGTTCATTATCTTAACAAATAGGGTAGATTATCACTACAATATATTTTGTTTCAAATTGATAAAATGCTTTACTACCGTTTCACATCTCCGTGTTTAATTGACAATTTATAACATGAACTTCATAAACCTTGTGGTGGGAGCTACGACCCTCATCTTTGCTATTTGTGGTCTTGGGTTGGATCACCAAACAAGTTAGACTCAAAGTCTTATTTGCATACTTCGCGTCTTATTTTAAGTATATTCTGTTTCTTATACAAGTTCATAAAGTTATAATGCATTACATAAGCATATATCCAGCGCCGTAACATAGACTAAGCTTATTCCTGAGCTCTCAGTGGTGTATGCGGTCTTTGTTCGAGGAAACTAATCGTGCGTTCATTATGTTGAAATTTTATATTGACTGAAAATTACTTGCGAAATTTGGACATATATATCACACAAGTATATAGGTAATTCGAGCTACCTGTTTCTATTTTCTCTCTCTCTCTCGCCAAAACAAGAGTGATTCTTTAACTTTCTAGATTTCTTTGTATTAATTTTCGTAGTTTTACTGCAACATGAAGGATTGAATAGTCAAAAAAATATTTTTCGGTGTACAATTTTCGTTAAATTTTCGATCCATTTTTACCTACTTTACCTAGTAAAAGTTTATATATATATAAACGGATTATGTTCTTTCTAGTGGTGTAATAATGAAAATCTAAAACCATCCTACTACTTTGTAACCACTTAGTATAATTTGAAAAACAGTGCTTTAGGTCTTAGTTAAGGAACCGGTTTTTCGCTTCTTCTGTAAAATTACGAAATTATGACATGGTTTAGTTTACCTCTGAGGTAAAGATATAATAAAATCATCATCATCATAATAATCAACCAATAATAATCCACTGCTGGAGGAAAGTCTTTGCAAGTCTTCTCCACAACTATCTATCTTGGGCAATTCTTTTCCAGGTTAATCCCCAGTGGTTCTTCATTTCTCCATACCTTCTTGTATGCAAACGTTTCCTAGGCTATTTTTGTCTCGTAGTATCCAGTCTACAATTGTTTTCGTCCATCGATCATAATTTCTTCTTTCAATACGTCCAGCACATATGTAAAAATTATTTCATTAGTACCAGTCATTAGTTGCCAAATAATTCATTTCTATATATATGGGCTACAAATAATTTAAATCTGCTACTTTCGGAGCACAGACACGTATCTTTTTGATCTTCGGATCTGGCAACACTGACTCAATGATTTAAATCAACACAATGTGAGGACTCCCATTTGTTCATGCAGCTATCACGCTTGACCGGTTCACGTGGTCCCGAGTTCGATTCCCGGTGGGGGTAAAATTGAACGACCGAAGTGGTTCGGATTCCACTATAATTAAATGCCAATCACCTGGTTGATGTAGTATATGCTGATTTTTCCAAGGTGTTTGATAAATTAGATCACTCTCTTTTATTGGCTAAGTTGGATTCCTTTGGGTTATCTAACAACTTATTAAAATTATCTTCATATTTACTCAATCGGAAATATACTGTTATTATCAATCGTACACAATCTTCCCCTTATACAGCTTCATCCGGCGTTCCTCAAGGATCTAATCTAGGTCGTTTATTATTTTTATTTTTCATTAATGACTTATCATATGTTATAAAGCGTCGTTACTTTACGCTGATGATCTAAAAATTTACAAGCAAATTAACTCAATTACAGATTCTGACAATCTGCAACAATATATTGATTCTTGTTATCAGTGAAGTGTAACTAACAATTTACGATTTAATATTACGATTTAAGTGCTCTGTCATTACGTTTACTAAGAAAAAGATATTCAGAAAACATGATTATAGTATCAATGGAACTCTGTTGGGAAAGAATGATGTTGATTTGAGCATTTCATTTGATACTAAACTATCATTAAATTAACATCTGAAATGTTTAGTTTCTGAATCATATAAACGTCTAGGATTTATCATGAGAACAACAAAATCTATGACTGACATTTCTGCAATCACAACTTTGTATTATATATTTTTACGGAGTAAACTTGAATATGCTTGTGAAATTTGGAGCCCTTATTTTCAAACTCACATTGATGACTTAGAACAAGTTCAATATAAATTTCTTTGTTATTTGTATTTTAAAAAGTACATTAGACCAGCTAAATTAAAATGAGTATCTTATTCTGCTTTGTTGTTAGAATTTTCTATGCCTATGCTAATTACTCGTAGATTGCACGCACAAAATATTTTAATGTATAAGGTTATTAATTATTTTGTCGATGTGCAACATTTTTTTGCAATATATTAAATGTTCAATCTGTACATTTGAGATTTTATATACCATTTTCTATAAGCAGGTCAAGTATCATTCAACATCAACATTCGCCAGCAATTAGATTGTGTAATCTTCACAATCAGTTAATTATGAAGGGTATAAAGATTGATTTTTCTATGCCTTATGCTCAGTATGACTCTATATAATTCGAAATTACTACAAGTAACAGTGTTCAATGTAGCAATTGTGCTTTAAAATTTATATATCAATAATCACTGTATTTCCATCACTACCTCATCATTTTTTTCATTTTCTATGTATTTACATATATTTTGTATTTTTTGTATTCCTAGCATTATTTCTTTGTATTATATTCATATGTTAACACTATTTTAATGTCTTGTATTTGTAGATTTCTCTTAGAATTTTGTATACTTTCTTTTATTGTAATTTAGCTCATGTATTCTTTTACTTGGCACTTGTTAAATGGAGAATATAGCTCTGTCAAGGGCATTGAAATAAATAAATAATCAGTAGCTCCACGTCTCCTTCAGCCGCCCTAGTATAACCGTGGCACGTTAAACTAAAAACTCAACACAATGTGTATTACTAACAGTAAGTCCTTGAATAATTGCATATAGCTATATGGTATGGATCGAGTTTGAGGTGGTCGGCGGTCAAACTAAAACAAGTGAAATGTAACTAGGATGTAATCAGAACTTTTAATTAAGCACGGTTTTAATTTACAGTGTACACTAGGCCTAAGGCTTAGGGGTACAACCAGTGTTACTGAAAATTTATCAGTTACTTTTAATTTCAGTTACAATTTGCATTTACATGTATTGCTGGCATTGGCGTCTCTGGCATCTAAAATTTGGGAAGGGGGGCATCAAAGAAAGTTATTTAAATGGTACTACCTAGGCCAACCTGTTTATTATCTTTGATTTTATTTGTTACTTTTCTGCTTACCTTCACGGACCCCCTGAGGTACATTAAGAACTCTGTTATAATCATTTCACAGCCTGAATATTATATTCCAAATAAATATAATTTTATTTATATATTATTTTGTCGTTAGTAAATAAATTAAATTAGAGTAAAATGTTGAATATTTTGTACTTCAAAATATTGGGGGGACGCGTCCCCCCGCCAGAGACGCCCATGATTGCTGGAACGATAACTTTGCCATTAACATTATAAGTAGACCAAAGACTATGAAAAACGTCGTCTTTTGAAAACATTTTTGCACCATAAAACAAATTACGAGTAATTTTAAAATATTTTACAATTTAACTACGTTATTTGCACTATATTTAGAATAATATTTAGCAATTTATTTAGATGCGCAACACTGCTTAAAATAATGTGACTGCGACTTGTAATTAAAAC
This sequence comes from Thermobia domestica, assembly GCF_964235325.1. Lineage (NCBI taxonomy): Eukaryota > Metazoa > Arthropoda > Insecta > Zygentoma > Lepismatidae > Thermobia > Thermobia domestica. Next base: position 248,457,258 of record NC_137463.1, read on the forward strand.
CACCAAGAACTATTGTTATAATGTTATAGAAACAAAGGAAAGTAACAGTCATTATGGAAATTTAAGACAAATACGTTATTGTAAACGGCATTATGATCATTTAAGTCTTTTGGCAACATTTAAGTCTTTTGGCAACATTTAAGTCTTTTGGCAACATTTTAAGTCTTTTGGAAACATTTAAGTCTTTTGGAAACATTTAAGCCTTTTGGAAACATTTAAGTCTTTTGGAAACATTTAAGTCTTTTGGAAGAGGGCTGAGACGTGATATGTCAGCACGTTTTCGAAATAAAGTCTTTAGAAAAATTTACATTTTCCATTTCTTGAAACTTTTTCCCTTCATTCATTCGAAATATATTATACCTTGATCATAGTATTTGACGCTAAGATACAATTGATGCACATTCCACCGTTCATGCCATTTGAGTTATTAGACATCTCCAAAATGTTGATGTTAGTGATACTATGTTGTACTTTGTTACACTGAATAAAGTACTATATATGGTATTATGGTTTTATTTAATATCTAAATTAGAAATATGTAATACCCTACGTAGTGCAATTTGAGAAAATACAATTTTATGTTGTGCTAGCAACACTGCTTGTTTATCTAGTGGTATTGCAGAGTATCTAGAGAATTTCCCCTTCAATATTTTACGCAACGTTAAGTAGTGCATTTTCTCTATCACATATATAGGGTGAACCTGAACGATGTGCACATACTTCGGCAGGTGATTCATGACATCAAAAGAAAAGTTCTCTTGCATGTTGGCGAATTACGCGCCATGTCCGAGTGATAGAGATGCCAACTTGGAATAAAAAAATGGAATCGTAACAATTGAAGCGGAAAGACAGATGTGCACATCTTTCTATTCCGTTCTAATTGTTAGGATTCGAGTTTCGATTCCAAGTTTGCACTCCTGTCACTCGTAAAGACGCGTAGTTCAACAACATGCAAAAGGACTTTTTGTTCTCTTTTGAAGTTAAGAATCACCTCCCGAAGTATGTGCACATCTTTCAGGTTCACCCTATATATATATACAGTGGCGTATTTAAGATTTTGTTTCGGGAGGGGCTTTGCTAACTTTCGGGGGAGCTTTGCCTGAAAATGTGAAACTTTTGCAAGATATTTCATATACTTTACTATAGTAAGAAAGATTTGGGGGGCTTAAGCCCGGAAACCCCCCTTAAATACGCCACTGTATATATATATATATATATATATATATAAGTGACACATATACTCCTAGCAGTAATATACATACCGCGAACGGCAGGATTCGAATCAAGCTGTTTAACGATGGGGACAGAGAGGATTTTCCAAATAAGCATCTAAGTTTTTTTTTTTTTAAACTAGGTTGCCATGCTGCAAGAGTCTCGTAACTGTCATTAAAACAACTTGCAACCTCATCTTTCTATTTACTGTTTACACGTTACAACTTTATGGAAGCACGATATATCTATCCATGCAGCACTGCACTGTAGTGGACAAATAGTGAATCTCCTCAATAACTATTGGAACACCAACGGAGGGCCATAAATTATTGTTATATTTTCTAACATTTCTAATTAGATTTAAAAAAAACTTTAAAAAAATGCTAGGCCTAACCCCATTCATCACAAAACTTACTTGCTTGGTTTTTAGTGTTTTGTCTTTTTTGTTTTTACATAAAAAAGAAAGTGTTGTGGGCCTCAGAGCCTCCTCCCTTGGTAGTACTTACGGTCTATTCAGCGGATACACTTACTGATACATTCGAGTGTTTAGGCTAATTATTTTATTATCCTTTGAAACTATTTTGCTGTTACAACACGCAGAGGCACTCTGAACTACGTATTATTCTGATGCAGTGTTGCCAACTACACATTATATATATTTGGTCTAGGAATTAATTCGTGCGGTTGGTACGCACACATTGAAGCTGTAGTACAAACACAAAATACATAAATACCTTAAGAAAAATATTGTCCATCGCTAGCCACCACTTTCGCCCATCTGTCAGGCAATGTACGGATTCCGTGGCGAAAGAAGTCCTCATCCTTGGAAGCGATCCAGTCAGAGACCCATGTTTCGATATCTTCTGAAGAAGTAAACCGCTGTCCAATCAAATCGTTGCTCATGCAATCGAACAAGTAGTAGTCCGAAAGAGCAACGTCTGGTGAATACGGCGGGTGGGGTAAAACTTCCCATCCGACATTTTCTAAATAGGTTTTGACCGGTTTTGCGACATGTGGGCGAGCGTTATCATGTTGAACAATAAGTTTATCATGTCTGTTCTCCCATTCTGGTCGTGTTCTGGCCAGAGCTTGCTTCAAACGCATTAATTGTCGTCGATAACGTTCTCCATTCATAGTTTCACCCGGTTGCAGCAGCTCATAGTACACCACACCTTTCATATTCCACCATATGCACAGCATAACCTTTGCACAGTGAATATCTCGTTTTGGTTGTGATGGACCTGGTTCACCTGGTTTCACCCAGGCCTTTTTTCGTTTAGGGTTCTCGTAATGGATCTACTTCTCATCACCCGTAATAATTCGATGCAGAAACCCCTTTCTGCTCTGTCGTTGAAGCAGCAATTCGCAAATAGTTTTTCGTCTTTCAACGTCTCTGTCTTTCAATTCATGTGGAACCCAATGTGACATCTTTTGAATCATTCCCATGGCTTTCAAGCGTTTGGAGACTGTTGTTTGATCAACGCCTAATGCTGCTGCAAGTTGTTCCTGCGTTTGACACGAATCCTGCTCGAGCAATGCTGTCAATTCTTCGTCTTGAAATTTTTTTGGCTGTCCAGCTCGCTCTTGGTCTGCCAAGCCGAAATCACCACTTCTAAACCGTGCAAACCACTTCTGACACGTTCGCTCAGCTAGAGCATGGTCACCATACACTTCCACAAAAATACGATGACTTTCAGTCGCACTTTTCTGCATGTTAAAGTAATGCAGCAGGACACCCCGCAAAAACACTTTATCAGGCACAAATTGCGCCATGTTCACTTAACTACAAACTGATGTTGTTGACGCTTTAATCCACTGCCCTATACTACGAACGATACGCGATGACAGGGGTTTGCAACACATGTGTGGATACACGGAACTGTGGGACGCTCCGTTCATTGCGCCATCTCTTGTCCACCCGCACGAATTAATTCCTAGACCAAATATTTAGTATATATATATATATATATTTGTTATGATTATTTCCTTGGCACGGGGCCGCGGTGGCTCAGTGGCAGAGCGTTCACCTCTGGTGCTTGGGGTCCCGGGCTCGATCCCAGCCCCTGCCAAGTGAACTTTGTGTTGGACAAACACCGTGTGCATGGGTTTCCTCGGGGTTCTCCCGTTTTCTCCCACTTTCTTCATTCCATCATTTCATTCATTACTCATCATCACCGTCTCCTTTAGCCTAACGGGGGGACGTAACACTCAAAGATTTCATTTCATTTTTCATTTCCTTGGCACCTAAGTATGTTATTTTCTGTTAGTTTACTCCTTTAAACCTGTTAACACCTAAATATATCACTTTATATTATAATCACACACAAACACACACCTCCCCCCCTCTCTCTCTCTCTGTATATATATATATATATATATATATATATATATATATATATATATATATATATATATATATATATATAGGGTGCGGCTTTGACGACTTGTGCAACATGGGGCTTGGCATTGTCGTAAAGGAGAATGGCTTGGAATTATCGATCGGGTCTCTTCAGCTCAAGTGTCTCATTTACGCGGCGCAGTTGGGAAATATAAAGTTCCTTTTCGACTGTTCCTCTCGAGCATCTCCCAATGCAACATACCCTGCCAGTCCCATCAAACACAGATCATACTTTTTTTTTTTTTTTTTTTTTTTTTTTTTGAGTGGAGGTCTTGCTTCATTCTTGACTTCGGAGTATCACCTGGAGCCACCTATTCTTTTCTTTGTTTCAAATTAATGTATAGCCACCATTTCTCACTTCCCGTTACCATTCGGTACCAGAAATGTTCCTTGTGTCCACGTGTTGCTCGGTGGCGGGCAAGATGTTGAGAAGCAATTTGAAGGAGACTCTTTTTGTTGTTCTCGGTCAGCTCGTGGGGCACCCAAGCTTCCACAGAGATTAAAGAATGATTAGCACAATTTTGTAGAGCAGAAAGAATATTTTTTTCGAATAAATATGAATACGTCCTCAAACAGCATAGACAAAAGAAAGCATAAAACGATACGATTATATTCCTCAACCTGTATAAAGAGAAATTGAGAATCAAGTTTCAATAGTGATCTGAAAGAACAATGCTGCTGCAACTCTGGTGTTATCAAGTATTTTTAATCGTAGAATTTATCCGCAGCAGCCTGAAGCACTGACTGAAGACGCATATTTGATAGGAAATTGTCAGTTTGTTATTCTGTGACTGTATGTGGGAATCTCCAGCAGCATTGGAACAACGGCAAATCGTGCTCTTCGCCGAAGTTCAATTGAGAAAGAACTTAAAGAAATGTTAAATGAATCTGACATAAAAGGTAGTGAGCTCGAAGATAGCGAAATGGAAATAAACCTGTCACGTTTTGATGCAGAAGACAGAGATTTGAACGTTTTATTTGATCATGCAAATGAAACAAATGGACCCAGTGGTATGTTTGTTGTAGTGAATACCTTGTAATGTTCATGATGTTGTAGTGGTGCTAATTTGCCAAACTGACAGACAAGCTTGTTTGCTTACGTTTTACACGGACATTCCACAGGGGCAGAAACCTAATGTTGTGCTCACAGGAAAATTGAAACTTTATGTTGGGCTCGCAACACTGCTTCTCTGGTGACATCCTCTATAGTGCCCAATAAAGGTCCCTCACACTGTCTATCTTTTCGTGGAAACAAAATTTAAAAGAATTCCACCATTCCAAGGATAACCGGGATGGAAAGCATAAAAGGTTAACAATGAATTCATTGGAATACTGAAGTATATCCCACTCTTCCCCATTCCACCGGACTCTATTGTACAGCAGTGGACACTTCTAAATGGTACACCTTAGCCGTAAATCTCCATAAGGCTGTACCATTTAGAAGTCTCCACCGCTGTACCTCCACCGAAATGCAATTAGACGCCACCTTTCCACACATACTACACTGTCCTAAGTTGCTATTGATCTGTATGATAGTTTTTCTATACAAATAAATGAAATAAATAGGTCATAGTTACTGACATAAATAAAAATGTTAACTTAAACAATTACATACATATAGGCAACACTGTTAACTTAGAAACCTAGTAATAATAAATAATAATATATATATATATATGATGTCTTAGATATTACAAGTTCATATCAGACAAGAAAAAATATTTCCGTGAGAATTAATGACCTTTAAGTGTGGTCTCAGATGTCCCCCGTTGATGTTCCATGTAACCCCAAAAATATCTTGGTGTTCCTAAGGTTAAAAATGTGTATTTTCGCGCGCTCCCCTTCCTCCCCTTGTCCAAAAGAATCCGTTCTTTCGGAAGAGGCGAAACTTTTTTTTTCTTTACGTCCGCGGGAGGGCGATAGCACGTAGCAAGCAAGACGACCCAGAAAGTTGCACATTGTTTGACTCCATGCAAGATGAATAAAAATGTTGCATGTTCCTTTCAAGACTATGTCTACATGGAGAAATATTGTAGGTTTGCAAGATTCTTTTATGATAGCTACACTATTCTTGTAAAGTGGCAATTTAGCTTAACGGAAGTACGCATAGCTCTAACCGCGTCTTTAAACGGTGACACAAGCATCTGACATTGACGCCCGAACTACCTTATAATAAAAATAATCCAAATCCACAACAAAACCTAACATCTATGAATAAGATACTCATAAGAATACCTTACCTTAAGATAACAGAAGTCGATATCCACTTCCATGGCCTTCTTCAATTCCTCAATTACTTCCTCCAAATTATGGTTTGATACATAAATATGGAATACAAGGTAACAACGCAGGTAGGCTTCTTTATCTGTGTATTTATCAATTGCCTTCCTCAGATCGCCCGTTCGGTCATATGAATTATCCATTACCCATTTTAAATCCATGTAATTTAGGTCCGCTGAATACACATTCCGTTCCATTGCTTTCAAGTAATGATTTAAAGCTAATTCACGATATCCGTACCTGTCTATTTCAGATATTAAATGACGATTCTGAATCATTGCAACTCGTTCATAATATCGTCCAGCTACATGGTTAACCATCCCATTTTCAGAATCAAGTTCTAATGCTTTTCTAATACAGACTCCTGCCTTCTCTAAGTTTCCAATTCGAGGATTCAAGAAAGCTTTAGCACATCTTGCGTAGTTGGTACTTGAGTAATTCTTATTCTTGAGCACTATTTCAAGGAGATCTGCTGTTTTCTTCTTATATTTCTCTACTTCACTATTGTTTCTCCTAATTTCATGAAAAGAGGATATATCTAAGTATGTCAGAATAAGATCTACCAAGTAAACAGCATTCCCATTGCTTAACTCATACGCTTTTTCTAAATACATCACCTCTTCTTCTGATGGTACTCCAAATGCACCTTCATATTTTCGTTTTCTACTTAAAGATTTACCAGCCATGTAGTACCATTCAGGCTCTGTGGGGTCAAACATAGCTGCCATTTTAGCATAATTGAACGAAGAATCCCAGTTGATAAATAAATATTCCAGAAGTACTGCAGATTTTAGCCCGTAAACAGCACCCTGAACTTTAGTATCAAGTTCCAAGAATTTGATGGTTGATGAAGGGGTCACTTTATTGGCCAATGAGATAAGATAACTTTTGGAAGTGTTGATGACATATTGGGTACCTTGATAAAACGCCTCACTGAAATCCCTTTGTGACTGCTGCAAGATCCTCAAGCAGTCCTCAAGCTCAGCTAGCGAAGACTCAAAGTCTCTTCTTGAGTAATGCTCAATGCTCATTACTAGTTTAAATATTATTTTCGATCTTCTTCCATCCACATCGTCTGTAGTGTTCTTAAACTTCCCACTAACACGACTTAAGTTATCAGGATACACTGGTGATGACACGATCTCCTTTTGCCACTTAAAAATGCATTCTTCTTGAGCAGACATTATGAGACGATAACTGGAATGAAAAAAGTAATAAGGCATTAGATAATTTTGAGTTATCATATTAAGTAAGAATATGAAATGAAAGTAAGGACAAAAATGGGGAGCGAAACATTTAGGTGTCGTAAAACAAGGCAACTTTAAACAGAGGTTACAAGGAATACTCAAATTTCCCTCTTTTTCACTTTTATATTAACCTGCCATAGTATTTTCTTCTAGCGAGTAAGTTCATCCTACAGATTGGGGTTCAGTGCGTGTTTATGTGAGAGGCTGTATATAAAGGGGAACTACTAACGTTGAAGAGATATCTAAACCATCCAAGAGAAAGACTGCAATGTTATGGTCATCTATAATGAGAACAAGAGTGGTCAGAGGAGTCATGGCAATGGAAGTGGATAGCAAGAGAGAGAAAGATCAAGAAGCAAATGTATGGAAACGGGTAGGAATGACTTCAGGCAGAAAGGCCTAACAGAAGAATTGAATGATAGGGCTTTAAGGAGAGGACTCATCAGAAACGTGAACCATACATAAATGGGAAAAAACGGAGAGAAAGAAAATCATTATTGTGCTTTGATAGTTTAGTTTGTTACTTTTTGCCTCAAAAGACAAAAAATATTTTTAAAGCAAAAATTTTCTTGTACGGCTTATATCTGGAGAACTACATATAGTGTGGCTAAACCCAAACTATTACTTAACTCAGTATGATGTGCTTATTCCTTAAAACAATGAAAACTCGATTTAGGGGCCATTCAAAAATTTTGTGGCCCCTGATCCAAAAACTCCAATATATTTCAATGAAAAATTTTCTTGTACCCCTTATATCTGGAAAAAGTGTAGCCAAACTTAAACTCAGTATGATGTGCTTATTCCATACAAAATACGAAAATTCGATTTAGGGGCCGTTCAAAATATTTGCGGCCTCTGCTCCAAAAAGTAAGTATTGGCCAATATTGCAATCTTTTGATCCAATTTTTGGATCATTCATAAAATCCTTGTTGTAAACGATTTTCGAAGGCACGAATATTTCTGTTACAGTCCAAGTACTGATTTTTTTTTCCTTGTTAAGTAATTATAAGAAATATCTTGTTATTACAAGTAGAAAGCTTCACCTTGATGTTGTGATAACAATGGATTGAAAGTAAACCTCATCATTCTGAGGCAAACCGGAGTTACTTTGGACGTGTTCCCGAAAACAGAGGAAATGTACCTGGTAGTCGAAATTATAAGGTCTATATGTCTGAAAATTTGGAGAAGACTTCTATTCAGTCAAGGCGCAAAAAGAATTCGGATTAAACCAGGAAGAAGTGTCATTGAAGGAAAATTTGTTCTTTTGACAGCTCTCGAGAAAACTCAGAACAAGACAATGAAGAGAACAGTGTTGATGGGTAAAGGAAAATAAAACGTTTAAGAGGTCCATCACGGCTTAATTAAATTACCGCTAATTTTACAGTAATTACGTGATATCTTCAAATAGATAAAAGATAATCGAAATGTAGAACAAGAGCGTCACAGACAATATAATTTTACAACACGAGATACCGTTATCACGACTCACTTATCTGTTTTTGATTTCCAGCTTCTTAGAAAATCGGCATTTATTTTCGCGTTTGTAAATGACTACAAACGGAAGGGCACTAGGTGACTCGTGATAACGGTACCCCATGCAAAATAATATTGTCTAGCGCGCTGTTGTTCCACATTTCGATTATTTTTTTTTTTATTTATTTGAAGGTATCACATACTCCCTGTAAAATTAACGGTATTTTAATTTCGCACTGAATAGGCCTCTTAAAAAGAGGAAGGTCCCTCAGGGGTGAATGTTCGCACATTTAAATTGCCAAATTTCATGGAAAGAGAGAAAGTGCATAATTTTAACCGATTACGATGTGGTTTACTAAAGACAAATTTTAAATACCTCTACACTGTGAATTGGTGGGGAGAGAGTGTGCAAGAGGAGAGGGGGTAAGATTATGAAGAATTACAAAGAAGTCTGTGAATTGTCAATTGATGAAATGAGTTTCAAAATTGGTTGGTACTCAAGCCAGGTGCAAATACAATATTCAAACTCTTGTGCATATTGATAAATACTAAATAAGACAGTTGAAGAATGAAAAAAAGACTTATATTTCAACTTCTAATACTTTTTAATACTTTTATGGCCACCAAGGGGTCAAATCGGTTATTTATTAAAACTTGAATACCTGTCCAAAGTTGCCCCTTTTTAACGTTAAACATTGGAAAGTTATTTTTTTTTCAGTATTTTCATTGACTATTTGTCACATGGTATTATAAATGTATTCTATTACATCAAATTGAACTTTTCCGAGCAAACGTATTGTTATTCTAGACTTATTGGATATACCGAAGTCGTTTACAGTGGAATTTTTAAAGTTTCCAACATTTTTCGGTAGTTCGTAAATCTGTTTCGTTTGATTTGATTTTGAGTTTAGCGTCCCTTTCTGCAGTAAGGCAACATGAGACGTTAACCTACAGCTTACTTCTAGAATCCGAAACACGTCAACTTCTGCGGAGAATCGAACTCAGGTCTTCCACGCCAAAGGTGTGTACGTTAACTGCTTAGCCACGAGGGAACTCATAAAATATTTCATGTGGAATTTTGTTTTCTATGGAGCAACAATGTGGACATCACGCAAAAATGACGAAGAAAACCTTAACACTAAGGTTCGGATTTTTTATAGTGATTTTTTCTGGCATCTTTTTACATGCCTTGTTAAATATAAACAACACATTTCTGACTCTGATGAACACGAAAATACCCGTTCTTGTTGGTCATCGTATAAGTATATATTTGAACTGTAAATTAGCGTTAAGTTATGATTGGGACTGAAGTGACACAAAAACATAATTTTTGGTCATATCTTAGATGAATTTTACTTACTGTTCAGAAATGTATTTGCAACGAGGTTATTTAGAATTTTTTAAAAAGAAATATTTGGTGTTGTGTAACAGGACTTGAATGTATCAATAAGGGAATCAACGTGATTGACTTGGCAGAAGAGCAATCATTTTGAAACGAGGAATTGCCACCTTAGCTTTTGTCTCTCTTTATTCTGTCCTGTAAAAGTACCTGAAGTCCAATACCTTTGTTGCATAACTATTCTATCAGGCCTTGTTTCCATATTGTACTAAAACACAATAACACACTGAGCAAGACTATGTGATAATATGTAAAAAAAAAGTGATTGTTTTTTTTCTTTTTACATATCAAATAGCCTTGCTCAGTGTGTTACCTTTGTTGCATGTTGATGGAAAATATTTCTACCCAAATCCGGAGAAGCCTTTAAATATAGGAAATATGAAAGTAGTACTGTAAAAATACTAGAAATTTAGGTTGAGCTTAGCCTGCTGCGGGGCTCTGTCGGGATCCTAACCTCAGTTGCTTAGCCTGTTGCGGGGCTCTGTGACTTTTATCTCCGTCATTGCTTGCTTGAGAGCTTTGGAGTTTCCTACGCCACTCTGCTTAGCCTCCTGCGGGGCTCTGTAGAGATCCTGTCCGCGACCGCACGTTCAAGCACTAATTAATTTCTACGTTACAAATTAGCGAAAATATATTATAGTATTTTCTGTAAATACTGTTGCTATAGAGGATTTTATAAATAAAGCGGTAATGGGAGTCGATTCCGGATTCTGATTTTATTAACCTCGCTCTACCTACCAAGAAGTTTTACAATATATACTGTACAGTATATGTATAAGAAGTCCTGACTAAGTGATTCATCAACGCCCAGGCCAAACCGCTAAAGTCAGAAACTTGAAATTTGGACAGGGTATTAGAATTTGTGATGTAAGGTCCCACTAAGTAAAGATTTTTGAAAAATCTATGAGGAAGGGAGAGAACAGAGATGGCAATTATTATCTTGAAATGTACTTATCTCGGAATCTCTGAAAGTGACACTAAATCTGATGTATGGACTTCTCAATTAAAATAACGAGAAATGTGTTTCGCCGCTTCTTGATATTTGACCTAGAAGAGAATAAAAAGAGTAGGCTTACATTTATTTTAATTTAATTACCATACTGTGAAATTCATTAAGGTTACAGACATGAAATTTGGTATTTAGACTTTTCTTTTAAAATAACTTTCAGCGTTTTTTCATATTTCTCCTAGGAAGGAAGAAAAAGCGAGAAAGAAAAGGTGAGGTTGCAATTGTTAGAATAAGATGGTCATATCTCGAAATCCCTTAAGATATTATAGATATGTTAGGGACATGAGACTTTGTACACAGTAAGGGAAAAGTCCAGCACCACCCTTGTATTTTTGAAACGGCTTGAGGAAAGATGACGTAACTTTGGATGTGGGTAACTGGGGTGGGGTGCACATGATGGTGCTATTTTGCATCATGGAAGCCATCTTGAAATCCGTCATTTTGAATTCAGATCCAAACTTGATCCAAATGGGAACGGAATATGCGACACTTGAGTTTAGGCCAGAATTTGCCCGCCAAGAAAGATTGAAGCTTTCTGATCAGTGGGGAACGCAGTACCAGAACAATCGCTGATGACTTCAATGCTCGGCACCCAGAGAGGAATAACATAGCACATACCACAGTGTCGCGTATTTTGTAGAAATTTCGAGTTTTTGGATCTGTGCATACAAACAACGCAGTAAAGGCCCAAGGACTGCAATAGAGAAGGCAACAGCAACGGCAATGGTAGCGCCCTTGGTGAAAAGCCCGAAACGCACTACAAGACGTTTAGCTACAGTTTCAGGTTTAAGTCAGGGATCGATACTCCGTGTGATGCACACAAACGTCATCCATACAAACTCCAACTGCAGCAATACCTAACGGAGGGTGACCCAGATAGGAGCTTCAAATTTGGAGAATGGGCTGTGACGAAGTGTCACGAGGATCCAGTTTTCTCTTAGCGTGTTGTTTAGTGATGAGGCCCTGTTCCATGTGATCGGTGAGATCAATAACAATCACCGTTATTGGTCACCCAACAAACCCAGCACGGATAGATGTCTCAAGGGTAATTAGTGATGGTACGGTGTAGGACATGGAACACCCGTATCATCGTGCCGTTGTCCATCCATGGGAACCTAAATGGGGACAGATATCTTGACATGCTGCAGGAACAGGTGTTCCAGTCACAGCTGAACACAGAGGACTTCTCTGCTTTTTGCACCAAGATGGTGCAACTCCTCACTACGTACCATGTTCAAGGAGTAGTTGGCACAGTTCCAGGACACTGGATTGGTCGTCGAGGGCCAATTGAATGGCCACGCCGTTCGCCTAACCTGACACCCGTAGACTTTTATCTGTGCGCCCATTTCAAAGGACTTGTTTATTAAGAAAAATTCCCTGATCGCGAACATCTCGAACAACTAATGACGCATACTTGTGACTCTGTGACGCCGGAAGTGTTATTACGTGTCCATCAGTGTTGGAAAAAACGTCTTGCATTATGTGCAGCACACAATGGGGAACATATAGAGCATATCTTATAGGGTCCCACGTGCAATGTTTACTTTTCAAATTTTCATTATTGACTAAAGTAAGTGAAACATAACTTAACACTCGTATTTCTGGTGAAATTCTAGCCCAAAATCATGTTACATGCCCCTTTTCCATGGGAAATATTGGACCTGAAGACAAAATGGCGGATTTGAAAATGGCCGCCATGATACATAATGGAACCATTACGCTCCCAGCCCAATTACTTCAACCAGTTTCTCATCTTTCCTCAAGTCATTTCAAAAATACAAGGGTGGTGCTGGACTTTTGCCTCACCCTGTACATGAACTCGTTATTCAAAGGAAATGGGCATATGCCACAGTGTTTTCAGAAATTCCGCTTTTGATTAAATAAGGAGAGAATTTCCATTTTTTTCTTCAATATATAAATTGATTTCGAGGGTAGCAATCTCATCATTAGGGAGGAAATGCGTGAACCTTTTGAAAAGAAATTTTGAACACAGTCTTGGCCCGATATTTCACTTCGATTAAACTGCATATTCTAAGGGGAAAAGGGGTTTACATTTTTCGCAAAGAATAATGCTACAAAGCTATTCTTCCAGTGCATAGAATAGAAGCAAAGGCTTTTAAAAATGGAGGGGAAAGCTTATTCAACAGACATTAACTGTTTCACGTTTTTTTTTATTAGTATAAGTGAGGACTTGTGAAGCCTGGGCTCTACCCCAATCATAGAACTGCTTTACCTCTAGTGTTAGGGGCTCTGCACACACACCGACCATACTGTCGGTCATAAAATATAAAATAGTCTTCACCATACTTCCATAAACTAAAACGTGCTTGTCATGAGTTGTATCAGGGTTGTCAGACAATCTTTTCATAAATTGTCACAGATGTGAGAGTGAGCATCCACCGTTAATCACTTGAGTGTCATTTTAAGAGGGGCATAATTTGGGGAGGGGAGGGGGAAATTACCCCCCTTGACACCCGCGTTAATTTGAAAAGCATGCTTTTGAAAAAAATGTATATTAACATACTGAAAAACGTGAAACTCTTTGTCGATGGACATTCTTGCTCCCCTCCCTGGCAAAATCTGAAACAACGCTGCTGATTTCAACACAATATAACAATCAGAAATAAAAATTTGCACTAGAAACAAGATGACATGTTTGTTATGAATAACACTACGATAAGGTGAAATCAGGAGCGTCATTTTATATTTGCCAGCGGGGGAAGCAAGATACCCCATCGACATAGGAGTTTGTGTTTTGTATTACTATATCAGTAGAGGGTCATTCCATGTCAAATCACCTAATTTTAAAACATGACCGTGCTCCAATGTCTCAGATTCTCTTCAAATTTTTTCATACATTAATACCAATGAAATTATGGTAAATTAATTTTTTACGATTTTTTGGATGAGAAATGGGCCGGGGAGAAATTTTTGAAAAGTGGGAATTTTGCTTCAATTTCACTTTCTGGCACTCAGCATCATGGAACTAAATTACAACAACTCCATTATTTTTGAAGTTATTGGGCTCATCCCGGTGTCAAATTAAAGCTTAGTTTTTGCTCTTTCAGTAGATCTTAGGTAACCTTGCAAAAGGTTACATTGTCAAACATTAAAGGGCATACAAAGCAAATTTTAAGGTTTTTACAAATTGTGCCGTTGCTCAAGTTACAACTATAAAACTTTTGAAACTTTGTTTGTACATTCATCGTAACACGTACATGATATGGTTAAAAATAAAGAGGGTGTTTTTTTTTTTTGTATTTTTGTAATTATTTTTTTAAGTACAAAAATATACAGTTTTAAGTGTTGTTACAAATTGTGTCATTGCTCGTAAGTTACAACTATGAAACTTTTGAAACTTTTTAAAATAGAATCATCTTAGCCCATACATGATATGGTTAAAATATAAAAAGGGTGCTTTTGATATTTTTGTAATTATTATTTTTTGATATTTTACATGTATGGAAATATACAGTTTTAAGTGTTGTTACAAATTGTGTCATTGCTCGTAAGTTACAACTATGAAACTTTTGAAACTTTTTAAAATAGAATCATCTTAGCCCATACATGATATGGTTAAAATATAAAAAGGGTGCTTTTGATATTTTTGTAATTATTATTTTTTGATATTTTACATGTATGGAAATATACCGTTTTAAGTGTTGTTACAAATTGTGTCATTGTTCGTAAGTTACAACTATGAAAATTTTGAAACTTTTTAATAGAATTATCTTAGTACATAAATGATATAGATAAAAAGTAAAAATGGTGCTTTTAGTATTTTTGTATTTTCTTTTTATTATTATTTTATGTGTACGGAAATATAGTTTTAAGTTTTGTTACAAATTGTATCATTGCTCATAAGTAGACTTCGAATCGATATGCACTAAAAAACGGCAAAATATGCATGCAAATATGCGCTAAAAATCACGAAAATATACACTGAAAATATGCAAATATGCACTGAAAATATGCACTGAAAATGATAAATATGCACCAATCAAAAACTAAAGTTAAATGAGAAATTTCATTATCTTTAAAGAAAAAAGTTGTATTACTTGAACTACATATACTTGGTGTACAACTATGATGCATTCATGCTACAATACACAACTATGTAGTTTTCGGTAGTTTCTGGTAAAAGCCTGCATTTGTCAGTCAAAACATTACTGAACATCGAAAATGTTCCTTCCGTGTCACAGGTCGTTAAGGGACAGTGTTTCAAAGAAGCAATGTTACTTGCCGATAAATCTGTAATTCGTGCGTCGTTGTTCCCAGGAACACTTTATTTGCATTAGACGAGAATTTTATCGAATATAGGATTTTTCTCGTCTATTGACTGTGCTTTTCGAAAAAATATTTATCCGATTGGTCTTGGCGGAGCCTGTTTCGTTATTTAATCAAACAGCTCAAATGCACTACAAAGTCCTAGTCATCACTCGTCTCATCTCCTATGATTTTTGAAATTGAACTGAATTTAGTATTGATAAACCCAAGTTCGCTTTTAATGTTTTCAGCTCCGCAAGTATCCATGGCTTCTGGAATATATTTGGTTTCTTCGGGTTGAAACTGTTCAGTATGTGAAATTAAAATGCATCTATCCCATATATATATATATATATATATATATATATATATATATATATAATGCGCCAAGTATCTGTGAATAAAGAATAATTATACTCAGAGAAGTAAATAAATATTTCTGGCATAAGCATATAGTAAAACCTGACTAGTGAATTTGAACGGAATTCGTAAAAATTTCTCTTAAAGGTTTTAAAGTTAACAAAGATAGATCTATGCAAATAAATAAATAATGTACATAGTGAGATAAAATAAAATGTTATACATACCGTATTAAATTACAGTATTTAGTTATGCTACAAATTAATACACATAAAACTTACAGTGAACAAAAAAAATAATAACATAAAATAAAGTAAAAGAAACGCCTACATACGTTTTCCAAGGCCAAGACAAAAAGTTGATGCTATACCCTTTTCAGCCTTCCTCCCTCTACTTTGGCTCCCTTTGATCTATTGTGTATATTATGCTTCTTGTTCCATGTCTCTTGACCAACTAGAGAAATAGTTATTGGTTTGGAAATTACTATATAAATTGCACTTCGTTCAAAAAGTTGCACTGTATCTAGGGCCTTATATGGCGGTGGACTAAAGGTAAAATATGTAGGGTAACAAGTAAACGAAGATCTTTACAGACAGCGTAGTTCATATACCTAACCCCTCACAGAAAGTCTAAAACTTTTGTAAACACTGCATTACGGAACTTGAAAATTTCTGTTAAAAGGCATATTTTAACATCCGTTGTTCGCAACAAAGGTTCCGAATAATCAAGAGAATTTAACACTTTTTTCGGGGGGGGGGACCGTGAAATATTTCCGTTTAATAAGGGACCTGTTGAAGGCAATTTTTACTGTATTAAAAGCCTGTATTTAAAACCTTGTGTTGTTGTTTAAAAGAAAATAAATCCACTTGAAATTACTTTCTTTATCCAATTATGTGTTAATCCTAGAATATTTTCTTCTAACGTAACATTGTCCGTTTCAAACAGCAATAATTTACAATGTATAATAGTGATACTTTAAATGGAATAAACTGATTTGAGCGAGACATGGAGCATGAATGGGAAGAAGGTTGTTATCGAAAACAGAACAGAAGACTTAGTAGGTAAGTTACGTTTCGAGAGACTGAGGTGCATATCAAAGCAACACAAGCTTATATTTAAATAATCTCATAAACTCCTTAAAGGAAAACTCGGAAACTTATCTCAAAAAATAACTGCTGCGACAAGTTTTAGATTTTGTAAAGCAAATATTTTAATTAATTGTAGAGCTTATTTTCAAAAGGGTTGTTCATTTCGTCCCGAAATACATTTTAAAGGGTTTCTTTGAAATAAACTCTGTCGAGTATATATATATATATTTAAAAAAAAATCCACACCTGGGTTGTTTCATACTTGTAGAACTCCTTACCAGACTTGAAACTGCTATATAAGAGGGCCAAAAAATAGGGCGCTGCTGAAGTTTAAGCTTTTGCTATCGAACAAAATGGAAATGTCCTCTTCTAAAAACAAGCATACTTACTTTGAAAATATTACTTGTTTAGCATTCACTTTGCAAAATATATTTTCCCCTTGAATTGTTAACGTCTCTCGACTTCAATCCATTGTTTCAGAGGGTCCAATAATTGTAGTGCTACATCTTCAAATTTTAATTTTAACTAGAGCAGAATTTTGTCCATTTTTTCCACCCAAGAAAAATGTACCATTTAAATAAACGACGGAAGGCCATTTCAAAATTTGGGCCACTACGATCACCTGTCGTGCGACATCTCCAAATTCGAATTTTAACTAGCTCAGAATTTTGTCCAATTATTGTCCATTTTTTTGAATCCAAGAAAAATTTTGCACCATTCAAATTAACAAAGTAGGCCCATTTCAAATTTTAGCCATTTTGATCACCTTTAGTGCGACATCTTCAAATATGAATTTTAATTAGATCATAATTTTGTCCCGTTTTTGTAGATTGGTGAACTACGAAGAAAAATTTTTTTACAATTGAAACAAACGACAGAGCCATTTAAAATTTTGGCCACATCGATCACCTGTAGTGCGATATCTTCAAATTCGAATTTTAACAAGCTTAGAATTTTCTCCAATTTTTCACATTCTTGAACCACCAACAAAAAGATATACATCAACCAAATGAACGAGGGAGGTTCATTTCAAAATTTGGTCACTTCGATCACCTGTAGTGAGACACTTCAAGTTTGAATTTTAACTTGGTGGTACAAAGCTCTACAAAAAACAGTGAAAATTCTAAGCTAGTTAGAATTCGAATTTGAAGATGTCACACTACTGGTGAATGAAGTGGCCAAAATTTTGAATTACCCTCCTTTGTTAATTTGAGTGTTGAAATTTTTTTTCTTGGTGGTACAAAAATGTAAAAAATTGACAAAATCTTCAATTAAAATTCGAATTTGAAAATGTCACATTACAGGTGATCGAATTAGTCAAATTTTGAAATAATCTTCCTCGTTTATTTGGATGGTACAAAATGTTTTGTGTGTGATACAAAGATTGGACAAAACTCTAAGCTTGTTAAAATGCGAATTTGAGCATGTCACACTGATCGATGTGGCCAAAATTTCAAATGGCCCTCCCTCGTTTATTTCAATGGTACATAATTTTTCTTGGTGGTACAAAAATGTACAAAAATCGGACAAAATTATGAGCTATTTAACATTCAGATTTTGAACATGTCGCATTACAGGTGATTGAAGTGGGCAAATCTTGAAGTGACCCTCCCTCGTTTATTTGAATGGTACAAATTTTTTTCTTCTGTGAACAAAAATGGACGAAATTTGGATAAAATTGTGAGCTAGTTAAATTTCAAATTTGATCTGTCACTACAGGTGATCGAAGTGGCCAAATTTTGAAATGGTCCTCCCTCTTTTACTTGAATTTTATAAAAAGAATTTCTTGGGTGGGCAAAAATGGACAAAAAATTGGACAAAATTCTGAGGTAGTTAAAATTCAGATTTGAAGATGCACTACAGGTCATCAAAGTGGCCAAATTTTTAAATGGTCTCCCCTCGTTTATTTGAATTTTCAAAATTTGTTCTAGGTTTGACAAAAATGGACAAAATTCTGAGCTAGTTAAAATTCAATTTGAAGATGTTTCAGGAGATAACTTCTAGATTTTTCTTTCGGTATTTTTATACTGCCACAGGAGCACACAATTTCAAATCTACACACACACACAACAGTAGCAACTTTAATTCCGAGATGGGTGACATGGAAATTTTGTTCTAGGTGATTTGACACCGTTATTTATGTCTTAACGATATAAACAAGCCGATAACAAAGAACCATTTCAAGGTCTTGAGTCTATTTATTTTAGAAATTTGGAATACCATTTATGACAAAAGTTATTGCACGTTAAAAATTATCAGTTTGGTCGTTTCTTTAGATATGCATTTATATGCAATAACGACATAAACATGCACTAACCTGCGAAATATGCAAATATATGCACTATAAAACTCTACTATTTTACCCCAAAACAGCTGAAATGAATTTCTGTTTAAAGAGCATATCAATATCGCATCAGGAAAAAAACATGCAAATATGCAAAAATCCGAAGTCTAGTCATAAGTTACAACTACGACACTCTTGAAGCTTCTTTTTATAGAATCGTTTTATCACATACATGATATGGTTAAAAAATATAAGTGTGCTTTTGGTATTTTTACAATTATTATTATTATTATTATTATTATTATTATTATTATTATTATTATTATTATTATTATTATTATTATTATTATTATTATTTGTGTTTTAAATGTACAGAAATATACAGATTTACTGTTGTTAACAGATACTGTTGTTTACTGTTGCCTTTTGTCTGAAGTAGTGATGGTCAACTCCGGAATTTGTACTTTCCGGATTCCGGAAAGTAAAATTGGAAAAATTTCGAAATTCGAAAAAATTCACACTTTGAAACTTTTCCAAATAATCATCTTAGTAAATATTAGGTATACTTAAAAATAGAACTGGTGTAATGTGTAGTTTTGGTATTACCATAATATTATATTTTTGTACTTTAACTATGACTTTCAACTTTTTCCCAATTGTACCATCGCTTACAACTATCAATCTTTTGTAACTTTTTACATGATAAGTTTGCATTTACTAGGTATGATTAAATAAGAGAAAGGGATACCTTTTTTGTAATAATCTTGCGGTTTTGTGAATGAAAAATATAGGCCTAGCAATGTAAGGGGTTGAATGATTATTACAAACCCTATCAACAGAAATAAGAAATAACAGACTAATGTACATACATACCAGTAATACTTCTTAGAATTACATAGATTTACATACAAAATGTTGCACCCTATATTTCACAGCTCATTCTTTTCATTGATGATATGATGTATTTTTTTAACTTTGCTTTCAGTTGCGTAGGTACGGGTTGATTGGCTTATAAGAGATGGAACAGAAACTTCCCAGATGATATTTTCGAAAGGTATCCAACAAAAGTCTTCATTTTCTGGCCAGTAGAATATAAAAGACCCAGAGCGATTCATGAATTGCGCTCTGACGTACAAAAATAATAATTACAAAAATACGAAGAACACAAGAGTTGCACAATTGTAATTTACGCACAATGACACAATTTGTAACAAAATTTAAAACTGTATATTTCCGTACATGTAGAATACCAATAAAAAAAATAATAATTACAGAAATACCAAAAGCACCTTTTTTATATTTTAATCATATCACGTATAGGCTAGGATGACTCCATTTAAAAAGTTTCAAAAGTTTCATAGTTCCAACTTACGAGCAATGACAATTTGTAACAAAACTTAAAAAACTGTATATTTCCATACATGTATAATACCAATAATAATAATAATAATAATAATAATAATAATAATAATAATAATAATAATAATAATAATAATAATAATAATAATAATAATTACAAAAATACCAAAAGCACCCTTTTTATTTTTTAACCATATCATGCATGTGCTAAGATGATTCTTACTGTTCTCAAGAAACTGAACTTAAGGGGGGGAAAGTACCATCTGTTTTCATGGATATGCGTAATGATTTAGGTAATAGATGAAAAAGAAATAATCTCCCATAATGATAAATATGCTTGTTGTTACATACCAGAGCAATCTCTTTATCGTTCAGTTGATAATTTGACATAACTCATTGTAGTTTCATCTGTAATTACAATTTGGAGAAAAATAACAACGTTCAGTTGCTCTTAAAGAAGGGGGGATTATATAGTATTGGGTATTTTGCCCCATATCGCGGCGATGATGTGAGAGTGAGACGAGTAATGCGCATTGCAGTGACAGAAATACATGCACTGTGCTGCAACAGAAATATTGCGGGAAACAGACGAAACAATTTCCTCTTCACCAATCAGCAAATAGTCGTGTGCGCAGTGATACAACATCGAGTTACTCGGTTTGTTTTTGAAGGGCGCAAAAAACTGTGAAAAAAAATTTATTTATTTTATTTATTTTATTTTAGTTCAAGCACAACACAACAGGCTCTAGGCCCAATTATTGTGTTGCCTTTGACAACGAAATACATATTAATACAAAACAATGAGATATACAAATAATTAAAAGAAATACACATAACAAAATAGACAATTTAAAAAAAACACATTCATATTGTCTTTAGCATATGAGCTCCTTATATGCCGTTTTCAAAACATGCCTGTTTAATTGTTCTTTTGTACACACTTTCCGACATGCTAAATATATCAATATTGAAGTCTTTTTCGACTTCATTGTGGAGAGTGCTTATCCTCCATATGGGAGATTTCCGAAGGATATTTGTTCTTGCCTTTCTTTGATAAAACGTAGATGTGTTTCCTATCCTCGTTCTGGTTGATGGGACTTGAAAACAAAGTAACGAACGCAGCTCAATAGAGTCAATTTTATCATGTATTAATTTATATAAAAATATTAGATCATTATATCTTCTTCTTTCGTATAAAGTGGGTAGTTGATAATTTTCCAGTCACTCTCTGTAAGATTCATATTTCGGGTAAAGCCCAGTTTTCCTGTACGTTAGAAGTCTTAGGAATTTTTTCTGTATTCCCTCAATCATATCACAGTATTTTTGCATATTTGGTGTCCACACAACAGTAGCATATTCTAACTTAGACCGAACGTAAGTGAAGTACAATTTCATTAAAGTTAAATCATTACGAAACTCTTTACCTAGCCTCATGATAAAACCAAGGTTTCTATAAGCCTCGCTCGTTACTGTTTCCATATGATGTTTAAAGGTTAAATTTTGATCAAAGAAAATTCCAAGATCTTTGATATACTTGGGAGAGCTTAATTTTGTCCCATCAATCGAATAAGTATAGTCTACATAACTATTCTTACGTGTAAAACGTAGGAAGTTACATTTATTTACATTCATTTTAAATTTATTTTTATTACACCATTCCATAATGTTAGTTAAGTCTTGTTGTACTTTCTCGCAATCATCAATTGAATCTACCTTAATATATATTTTGAGGTCGTCTGCAAATAGAAGACAGTTAGCATGTTTAATCCTAGTCGGCAAATCATTCACTGCTAAGAGAAACAAAAGCGGTCCGAGATTTGAGCCCTGGGGAACTCCTGACAAAGCATTGAACTTTTCAGAAATGCACCCTTTATAAACAACTGATTGCCTACGGTTACTTAAGTAGGAAGATATTAACTGTTTGTACTCTTGAGAAAAGTGGAAAGAGTTTAATTTGGCTAGTAAAATGTCATGATCCACTAGGTCGAAGGCTTTAGAAAAGTCAGTATAGATTACATCCACCTGATTACCTTTATCTATCTCCGTTGAGATGTAGTTAGTAATGATGGCCAGGTTCGTGGATGTTGATCTATCTCGTACAAAGCCGTGTTGGTAGGTCGATAGCACGGGTTTCACATGATTTAGAACACGTTGATAAATAATCTGTTCAAATACCTTTGAAAATGGTGACAATACTGATATGGGTCTAAATTTATCTATATCTCTAGTTCCGTTGGCCTTCGGTATCGGACAGATTATGGTTTCTTTCCACTTTTCTGGAAAAATTCTTGTCTTTACTGAGATATTCGCTATAATATGTATGGGATATTTAAGAATGTCCATACAACCTTTCAGTATATAAGGTGGTATGCCATCTGAACCACAAGACGTTTTTGGCTTCAATTTTCTTATCGCTTCTTCTACTTCTTCCATTTTTATTTCATTGAGTACTAACAGATCTAATGTATCATATACAGGTTTATCAGGAGTGTAATGTATATTATATTTAGCACCGATATCTGAGTATACTGACCGAAAATAATTAGCAAACGCATTAGCAATATCGTTGTTGTTTTTTAATTCCTGACCATTAAAGGTAAGAAACCCAGTTGAAATATGTTTAGTTTTACTTTTAATGTAGTTCCAGAAATAACAAGGGTCCGTGCCTATTTTATTTTCCGTTTCTAATATGAACGTTCTAAGAGCTTGTGATATTTCTAGTTTTATTTCCCTGCGCATTTTGCGAAACTCCTCCCTGTGAAATGAAATATTCCCCTTTCCACTTTTCCACTTTTCATGATGGTATGATTTTGCTTTAAGTTTTTTAATGATACTAGCCGTAAACCAGCACGGATAATTATGGTTAGTGAGTTTCTTAGGAGGAACACTTGCACCTAAAACGTTATGAAGTATTTCGTAAAATTTATCTACTACAACATCAACATCATTTGAAAGCTTAAGACAGTCCCAATTCACATTTGATAAATCATTATACATTTTTAAGAAGTTAGCCCTTCTAAAGTTGTAACCCTGGAAGTTATTTTGGGATTTCATTTTTGGTGGTCGTTTATATGACCATAAGATTACCAGTGCTGGATGATGGCGATCTTCGGACACCAATGACATTTCCGCTCTTTCAACTTCCACTCCTATGTTAGATATTACTAAATCTAATGTACGATTATTTTCGTTTCCAACATTGTTATATGTACTTAGACCAAACAAGCTCATGAAATTATACAAACTTTTACAAGTACCAGTTAAATGCTCAAAAGAAAATGCCACTCCTGTTATTTCTGGAATATTAAAATCTCCAATACACAAAACAGCACTTCCCACAGAAATGTTGCCCTCAATGAATTGAAAAAAGTTTTCGTAAACAGCCATGTTTGAATCCGGTGGTATATAAACAGCACATACAAATACGTTTGATGACCTTATTGCTACCTTTGCTATTACACATTCAAATCCCCTATCATATGAAGCAACATTATAAACAGAGTGCACGTGCAGCCCAGCTACAACAACTCCCCCTCCTTTAGCCCTCCCAGTCAGTTCAAGATTCCTATCTTGGCGAAATACGGTATATCTTGAATCAAAGAATTCCGCGTTGTGTATACCATCACAAAGCCCACTCTCAGTTATTATAATTAAATCGTAATTATTTGCTAATACATTTGTATAGAATTCAAATTGTTTGCTACGTAGTCCATTCGCGTTTTGATAATATACAGAAAATTGTTTATTTTGAGCACTGCTTTTGTTATCAGATTTGCTGGGGGGATTAACAATGCAGCAAACTGAGTCATCCTTCTGTCAAGGTCGCCCCTTTCCCCTTCCCCGAGACACAGTTGATGCTCTTGTTTTTCTTGGAGGATGAGAACTAGAGGGTTGATTGTGGGGGGTAACTGGTTCACTCACCTGTGCTTCGGAATGACATTCCTTTGCCACTGTTGCCATCTCCGGATTCTGATCCTCTTTTGGACTCCACACACTTACTGCGGTATTCACAGACACTTCACTATTATTCAGACGCACTTCACTGTTATTCACACGCACTTCACTCTTCGCAGCCTTTAATTCATTTAGTGTGTAAGGTTTGTTGTCTATATAGAGTTTATCAAACCGAAGCCTAACGTTCTTTCCACGAGATTTCTCCTCCTTTAAAAACATGTTAAGTTCTCTTCGAGTCTCTCGAACGGCTCTTGAAAAGTCTTCCGTTATAACAACAGGAGAACCTTTTGCACGAAATGCATTTTTTAGAATTATTGTTTTGGTCTTATACGAAGAAAGTTTAGCAATGATTGGAGAATTTTGACCTTTCCCTAAACGATGTGCCCTTTCAATATCATGCGAACTAAGTTCGATTCCCAATTGTTCCTTGCAGAATGCTCTCACTAAGTTTTCAGATTCTTCCCACGTTTCATTGAGTTCTCGTCGTATGTTACGGAATATAATGTTGTTTCGTCTCGAGTGATTTTCCAGTTTGTCGATAGTTTCCCTATTTATTGCGATCTCCTGCCTTAGCATTTCATTGTCCTTCCGTAAGTTAGTTACTTCCTCCACTACATTATCCATCTGCTTCTTGAAATCTCCTACCACGTCATACAGTCCCGTAATTTTCTTATCCATTTCTTCTAATTTCTTGAATAAGTCGTCCGTTCGAGAGTAACAAAAAGAAATAAGAGGGTGGGAATCAGAAATTGCTATAGCATAAATACAGTACAACCCCTCAACTAATTGGGGCTGAAGCCTGTTCGGATTTCGGGGGGTTCGGATTACCCAGGAAATAATATTACAGTGAAACTTCTACTAACGGACACCTCTATAAAGCGGACACCTCTCATAACGGACATATTTTGTAATCCCCAAACACTGTAATAGGAAAAACCATGTTGACAAACCTCTCTAAAGCGGACACTCTCTAGTACGGACACGGACAGTCTTTTCTGTCTCTTATAGGTATTTTTACCTCCATATTACGGACACTTTCTCTAGAAACAAGTTGAAAAATACAGAAAAAATACATTTTCAGAAATGCATACATATATCACCAAGGAAACATTGTAATAACATTTTTCCTTGTCAACTGGCTGTTCAGAAACTCAGATGAAGCGTCTTTTTTTAACAACACCTTCATATCCTTTGTTTGCATTCCACTCCCACACAACCTGTTTTAGAATCAAGTGATTGACAGGATAAACACGTCATTTTACTGTTTTGCTGGAATCAAACAGAAGACATGTTTGGTAATTTTTGTTCACGTATTCGCATATTGTCTTAGTGCCTCTATTTGTAGACGGAAGTTGTTGTGAGCTTTCGAAATGCCACGAGAAGCGCTAATGTTAAAATCGAATTGATTGAATTTTCGAAAAATACTGAGGTGTGCGAAGGATAGCTGAAAATTTTTGTATCGGTAAAACTCAAGAACCTGAGATCATATAAAACCTAGACAAGTTAATAAAGTTGTGGTGTGAAAATGACAATGAAAATTGTGTCTCATTGCTTTGAACAAAGTTGGTGTGCAAGTGAATGTTTTTATTGAGTGCGGAATGAAAAAAAAAATCCTGTGTTAGAGTCGATGCTAAAAGCTAAGAATTTAGAGGTAGCAACAGAAATGAATGTTTCAGATTTCAAGGTCTCGAACGAGTGGTTAGAGAAGTTTCGGATTAGACAAAATTTCTTTCAAAGCGATTTGTGGAGAATCCGCAGATATCGACATGCCCACAGTCATAGAACGGTTTGATAAATTACCTTCAATAGTTTGTAATTACATATCACCTTATTTACTAATTTACGTAAGAAAATATCGAAACCTCTCTAAGACGGACACCTCTCTATAGCGGACAATTTTTGATTCCCCACGGCTGTCCGCTTTAGAGAGGTTTCACTGTACGTACTTATTTCGTCACTGAATTGGCGGTAAAACGACTGAGGTTAGACAGGGTGGCCCAGTGGTCGAAAGGGCAGTGACCTTGACTGGCGGGTGTACACACTCATGTCCAAAATGATTGTCACATATCTATAACTGTCTTCTTGTAAGAATATAATTAATTAATGATTATGAATAAGCATTAAGTCTAAAAATGTTAAAACCTTAAAAAAACTAAATTTATGTGATTAAATCTATTTTTTTTTTTCATTCTCCAGCTGTAGTTATTTTTTTCTCCTGAGAACGTGTTCGGATTTGCCGCGTTTTCGAATTTCCGGGGTTCGGATTTGAGGGGTTGTACTGTATATACAGTGCAGATGTTTTTAAAATAATATCGTAACATTTACAAATTATATACCGTAGTATATTTGTTCGTAGTTGAGTTCGTGCACTAACTGCGTTAGTGTAATAATACTCTTTGTTTTGGTGTTCCTCTTTTATAAATTTTGTTTTCTCCATGTTTGTGTGACTCTTTTACCCAAATACGGTATAATGTTTTGAGGCACAGAGTGTCCTATATCTAACAATCAACTTATTTTCTTCATATTACCTAAGATACACTAAATCAACATTTTTTTAACAGATGCAACAGCTCTTCTAAATTTTAAAGCAGGGTAGAAACATTTCCTTTATGTTTAATTTCTTGGATTAAAAATCAAAATATAGGTATTTCTCTAAATAATTTTCTGTTTGCTGTGAACCCAATGATTTGTGATTATAGAATATTGCAAGTATTATTATAATTAGTCTATCAGTCCCACAAAGTCGATAACGAGCAACCGTGACGCAGTGGTAGCGTTACGGCTCCGCATTCGGGATTTCCGGGGTTCGATCCCCGAGGCCGGCCATCGTGACAGAGGTTATTTCACGGTTTCCCTGAGGCAAATGCAGGCAAATGCTGGCACATTCTTTATGGGCAGTGACTTCCTCTTTTCGTTACTTCTTTCTTTTCTTCCTCTGTTCCTTTCCCGGGTTGTGTACTCGCCGAAGGACGTCATCCCTCAGTCACGTGAAGGGCCGATATAGCCAAACTTACTGAAGGGCCCATAAAAATTCAAATCCTATCCCATCCACATAGTTGATGGTCTAGTTACTAGTTGGCGAGCCTTAGCAACAATTTTTCAGTGCACAATTATTATTCACCGAGTTGAAATTTTGGTTCACGTGATATTTTTGGGTTTGGGTTCTTTTATCATTGCTTTACCAGCACAACAGAGAGCAAAGTGAACACAGATTAAATTTCTCGGAAGGAGCAAATTTACGCATTAACGATCGCCTGAACTCCCTAACTACCCAAATCACATACCGTTAACTTAGGCCTTGTAGGAGAGAGTGCTGAAACCTATAAATCAGTCTGACATTGAAATAAAAGAGTTAAATTTGCGTTTTAAATCTTTTGCTGTTTATGTTAGGATGCAAGTAAATTTATATGTTACACATGTGTTCCTTACTTTATGTCTGATCGAGAAAGAATCCGTTTTGACACATGGCTAACATCATCATCAAAGAGAGTTTCAAAAAGTAGGCCTACAAGTCTTCATGCTGTTTATGAAAAAACTTAACCTACAACCAGTGCCAGCATTGGTACAGAAAATTCACAACAAAATGCATCTCAGAATTCTCTACAATGTGCCTCACTTGACGTAGGCCTACAGGATGACAAATTCTCCCAACCAAGGGCGCCGATTTGTCTGTAAATTTGGGGGGGGGGAGCATTCAGATGCGTAAGGTGTATATATGAAGATTTTTAAGACAAATTGCACTCAAATTATGCCAAATATTGTGTACTCATAAATACAATAGAGGGGACCTACATGTGCTTTGGGGGGCCCGGGTCCCCTTGGCCCCCAAGGATCGGCGCCATTGCTCCCAACACTCCCACACAGGATTTGCCTAAAGAACTTGATGAAAGATCTTGTGTAACCGATCACGGGGAAAAGTTTGAAATTCCTGTTTTAGAAAATAAAACTCAGCCGACTAAGGATTTCAATTTTTCACGAACTGCACGCCGCGCGGAATGGTTTCATACTTTCCCTGGTTACATTATGATACAGTCAGAGATTGTTTTATTTTGATTGTATAAGGCATATCATTTGACAGGTAAAATGCCGATGCAAGGAGCTGAATTGACTTTTCTCGCCATAGGATTCAAGAACTGGAAAAAGACCACAGACAGATTCAGAGCACATTAGAAAAGCGAACTCTATTGTCCGAATAATGTCCGTGTGGCCATTTCCAACACAGTTACCCACAGTTAAAAATATGTATATAAAATGGTGAAAATTGTAGTTACAAATAGCCATTGTTTGTAAGTTGTACAATTTTTACTATTTTATGTATGTTTTTAACTATGATTTAAGTGGTTGAAAATTTCTGCACCATACCAAAATCCAGCACAAAACTGACACTGGATTAATAAATCTTTTGATGTAAATCAAGATGCTTCTCGTAGATGGAAGCCCTCACGAAACTGTTTATAGCTGCATTATATTATTATTATTATTATTATTATTATTATTATTATTATTATTATTATTATTATTATTGTCCAGCCAAATCCAATTGTTGTTACATTACGAGCATATAATCGTATTATCTTACCTATGTTACATTCCCGAGTCTATTTTCAAGACAGTAGTTCTAAATCAGTTTGACTCCCCCCAGCTGAAAAATACTTCCGACGCCACTGATCGGCAATGTTCTGAGTTAGCGCGGTACTAATAACGGATTCTTACCTCTATTGAAATAATAACGTCCTTCCACGGAACCTTCCCGAGGCAAACAATACTGCACGGTGCGGCGGTCTCAGCGCTGTCTCCTGGAGTATTCGTCAAATCGGACTTGTCCGCACTGAGAAAAAAAATGTATGTGGCGTACGTAAAATTGTATGTTACATTTGTAAATCCTGTAGTTTTTGGACTTAACGTATAGCAAACGTATAACTGAAAACGTATATTTTATAATAGTTTTTGTATAAGTGTTCCATCTGTACGTATTCTCCGTATGAAACAATATAGGCAGTCAGGATCTCACATACAAATGGACGTATATAACATACCACTGACGAAGGTAACATACATACATGTATGCAATATAAGGAAGACTGTTAGGTATCAGACATCCTGCAACGGCATGATGTAAGATCTAAGGGCAGTGTCTATGTAGCATACGGATAACGTATGCTACGTACTGATTTCTGTAGTAAGCAAGAGGATTCCGTATATTTGTACAATATACTGCTGTACGGAGAACGGAGTTTTCTCACTGCAAGACCTTGGCACATATTGGAGGCGGATTCTAGCGAATTTCGTCTGAAACGTAATAGCACTGAACATTTGACGTATTTAGTTGCACTGGCGTATATACCTGCAGCTACCTTATGCTATAATAAAACAGTGTACGTGAGTTTAAATACTAAACTGTCACTATTTTAAAACTGTTTCATGCACCTTTAAGCCATTTTATTTATTTATTTATTTATTTACTTATTTTTTACTTTAACGTTCAACGATTATGCTCCAAGGCTAAGGGAGACGGCTATGTTGATACTGAACAAAATGGTATTTTGAAGAAAGTGGGAAGAAATGGGAGCACTCTGAGAAAACTCATGTATACGGACTTGTTCATCTTAAAGCTTACTTGGCGCAAACTCGGATCGAAAAAGTAACTCCATTCGCCATATACGTATATCTTACCACTGAGCTACCACGTCGCCAAACCTGATAGTTATTTTCCTTGTAGACTAAACATCAGTGTCCTTTGAATCACAAATACACAATATATATTTTGTACTTTGATATACAAATATTTTTTAAAATCCTATTAATAAGGTAATATTGTTAATTACCTCGCAGTCCTAATTCTTGTCCTATCTGTTGCCAAATTCTTTTAGTGTCTTATTACAGTAATCTGTGTGCGACGTATTATACAGACAGTCTTTAGTCTGTACTAAGTTTATCGGCCTCTCTTTCTTCCCTTTCAGTCACTCAACAGAAAGTTCCAACCACGAAAGTTCCAACAATCTTTGTCGGTATGGACAAAAACACGGAATCTTTCAGGTTTACGTCCGACAGTTATGCAGACTAGGCTAAAGTAGATGGTGAGATAGGAAATGAATGAAATGGTGGAGTGAATAAAGTGAGAGGAAACGGGAGAATCCGAGATAACCCATGCACACACGGATGTTTGTCCACCACAAAGCACACTTGGAACGAGCTGGGATAGAACCAAGGACCCCATGTACCAGAGGTGAACGTTCTACCATTGGGCCATCGAGGCTCCTGGACACAAATATGTACCGGTTTTTGTGGTGCCGCCACACCATTACATGCAGTGACAAAACACAATATTTTTTTGTTTCATGCCATACATGGCTTTCAACCAAGCAGGATGAGAGTTTTGTTAAAATGAGATGTTTTACATTCGCATTTTATAATTACAGAATTTTTTTTTTTTTACTTGCCTGTAACAGTAGTACTAGATCAGAGGCGTCATTTTAGGCTACAAGGGGTGGCAATTACCATTCTCTTGAGTTTGAAGTCGGGGAAAGGCATGGTGGCTCCGTGGTAGAGCCCCAAGGTTCGATTCCCGACTAAATAAGTTTGTAGTGTATTTAATAGTCTCCGTGGGTTTTCTTGGGTATTTCTATTTCCTCCCACATTCTCATTCCACTGACTCGTCCGTCATTATTCACTTGCCTTTATATTTCGTCTCAAGAGCACAATCGTAGGACGTTAAACTTAAAGATTTCATTTTCATTTCTGATGTTTTCATCAATAGTGTACTTCTATATATATCTGCTTTTAATGCTAAAGTTAAAAGCCTTTTAATTCAAGTAGCCCTCTGTCTCACAATGCTGAATCGAAACATCAATGAACCTCTATCGACATTCGAAACGAGAACCTCGTGCTTCGAAAGTACGCATGTTTGCTATGACAGCGCTATAGAGTGTCGTCGATTTCAGAGGGAATCTAAAGCCACGTTCTCACATAATATGAATCTTGTTGCTGTCATAAAAATAAAAAAATAATAAAATCTTGGAACCCGATCTTTCTATTTACTGTTTACACATTACAACTTTCTGAAAGCAAGATAGCACTGCACTCTAGTGGACAAATACTGAACCTCCTCATTAAAAACGTGTATTTTGGCGCGCCTCCTCTCCATGTAGTCCAGGAACTTTAGTCAAAAAATGGGTGTTTCTTCGGAAAAATTAGAAGCCAAGGTTTTTCTTCACAAAAACGTTCATTAGGTCATTCTAAATGACATATCAAAAGTCCCCGACTTTCTGCTGTACGCTTCCCCTTTTTTCGGGGGGTGGAAGTGGGGGAGGAAAACGCAATTTAAAATACAATCAAATTCAGCTTATTTGCATGTTAACCTAAATATTCCGAATAATAAAACAAAATTTATTGGGAACGCTTAGCACATGTGCTCGTAAATGTTTCACAGGAAGTCACAAAGAATATCGGGTCGGGTTTCGGAAATATGACGTCATCAAAATGGCCGACACCAGAATTTGTAGTGTTTTGTGGGAATGGTTATAACTTTCCGCAGAATAGTGGTAAAACCGTCGTTTTTGTTTCATATTGAAGATAATTAATTACCAAATGTACGGAATGAAACGTAGTTCTGCATTGTTAATTTCTTTCGAGATACAATAACAAAAAAACTAGTTTTTGAGTACCTGGTTTTAATGTAAATGCAAATAACTCAGTAATCATAAAATATTTCAAAATATATCTTCAAATAAAGGTTGTAGGGCATTATAAAGCCTTTCCAACGGTATCTGTACCTGCATTTTTGGTAACTAAAACAAACTAAAAGGCAGAGGTCGAACAGCACAATTATGGGACCAGTATTTAGATATGGTGTTAATCCGTAAAGAGTTCATTAGGGCAGAGAGGATGGTGTGACTGGAAGGCATATCTGTCTGCAGTGAAGAGGATGATTCCGTATTTCCACGCCGCAGGACATTTTTTGTACGCTAAAAGTGCCAACTTGTTTGTACAAGACATGGTAAAGTTGGAGTACATAATGGATGGAGAAATCTATAGAAAATTTACTGCAGACTTTTTCACTGTTAAGCGATCAGACAAATTTTTTAGTGGAACTCCAACAGATATGGTAATAGAATAGTCACTCATGAAGTCTTCAAAGATACGAGGAGGCTTTGTGCATGGAAGAAGTACAAAAGAGAATGTTTTAACTAAGTTTGTTGTTGGTTTGTTAAGGGCGAGTAACATTTCTGAAGGACTAGAACACTTTTGTGGGATTTCGTTTGCAAGTGGAGAACAGCACGTAGATGCAAGAGAAGCTCGAATCAAACGGGACCAAGAAGATGTTAGGAAAGTATCAGAGTGGTTCAGTTCCCACAACCCTTTCCCAAATGTACAAGTGATCATGTCTATAGCAACAGGGGTTACAGGTAATGTGGAGAAGATAAACTACTACGATGCACTGAACATTGGAGCAACCATGATGGAAAGAAAAGTTGGTGACAATTTTCATGACATAAAATATTCTCGTACTGATAGGGTTTTTTCTCTTCAAACAGTGAACAGTCACCTTGCGGTACATGATGTTACTGTGCCTGTCGATCCACTGCTGTTGTTTCAACGATTCAGCATAATCAAAAGATCAGATGATGACCTTTGAGCATGTTTAAATTTCGAACTGAATCCTTACCCAATGGCTCTTTCTGATGCAACTGGAATGAGAAAAACGAAGAAATCATCCTTATTCAACATCTTCAACCCCACCAATGTTCATCCTGATCTCGGAAACGCAAACTACGTCGTTGATGGAGGGTTCCTTCTTCATCGAGTGGTGTGGCTTCAAAACGATTCTTTCATGGATATTTGTGATAAATATGTGGCATATGTGGAAAAACACTTCGGTCAAAACACTGTCATCGTATTTGATGGGTATGGTAATCCTCAGAAAAATGTAAAAGGCATGGAGCAACTTCGACGGTGCTCGAAAGCAGCATCAAAAACAATTATATTTGATGGAAACATGGTTGCGACTACGAGCCAAGAAAACTTTCTCGCCAGCGCAAACAGCAGAAGTAGGTTGATTGCTTTGCTCACTGATAAATTCAAGGCTGTCAATATTGATGTCAAACAAGCAGAGAATGATGCTGATGTCTGTATTGTAGAAACCGCACTCACAATATCAAAAATTAATTGTAATTTTACAGTTATTGTTGATGAGGATATTCATTTGTTAGTAATTATGACAGCTCATCTCCACCGAATTTAGAATTTTTTTCTTGAAGCCAGGAAAAGGAAAGACAGAGCAGAAAATTTACTCATCAAGGAGTTTAGAAGGTGTATTCAAAAATCACATTTTATTTCTATATGCTTTTTTAGGCTGTGATGAAACATCTGCCATTTTTCAGAAGGGGAAATCAGCTTGTTTGAAATTATTACAAAAACGTCCAGATTTAAAGCATGTCGTAGAAATTTTTAATCGAAGTAATGTTTCCCATCCGGAAATAACTGAAAATGGCATTCACTTTTTTTTGGGGGGGGGGATTATACGGTGCATCTGCAAATGACATTTCACTAAATGATTAGCGTTACCACTATTTCACCAAATCCGTGAAGAGAAATAAGTCTGTCGATTTAAAAGCCATACCACCGACTTCAGCTGCAGCACAACATTTGTTTCGGGTTTATTACCACGTACAAACTTGGCTTGGAAGCCAACTAAATCCTGAGGAGTGGAGTTGGGTTATGAAAGACAATTTGTTAGTACCAATTCGATCAACGCAGCCACTTGCTCCACCGTCCCTTTAAAATGATTTTCTGTTCATGATTTAAAGGATGCGGCAATGTGTGTGGATGTCGAAAGCTGGGTCTGTTCTGTTCTCTTGCTTGTGCAAATTGTCACGGACAGTCCTGTTTGAATGTCACTCCACCGGAAGGAATATCTGAACGTGAAATATTCATGGACGCCGAAGAAATAGAGGCCGAATACTTATCGAGTTCCTTTGCTGATTGATAAATAATAATTGTAATTATAGCATGTCCCAAACCAGGTGGATATGCTATATTTACCATTATTATTTACCAATCAGCAAAGGAACTCAATAAGTAAACCATTTCAGGTAAGTTGAATAGTTTACATTTATTATTCATTATTACTCTGAATTTTACATTTCTCATTCTATAAACGATAAGAATCTATCGCCGAACGTTGTAAATCTTAATTTTTGTATCTGTGTCTGGGATGTATGTGACTTACGGATTCTAATGCGATATTGAATCTTATATCCATTTTTTTTCATTTTTTTAAAAAGTAGGCTTATATTGTCTTTACAAGAGTCGGTCTATTAAATAAAACAACATACCTTCCTTACATTTCAAAATACAAAATAATAATAATAATAATAATAATAATAATAATAATAATAATAAATAAATAAATAAAATGCAGGTACAGATACCGTTGCAAAGGTTTTATAATGCCCTACAACCTTTATTTGAAGATATATTTTGAAATATTTTATGATTACTGAGTTATTTGCATTTACATTAAAACCAGGTACTCAAAAACTAGTTTTTTTGTTATTGTATCTCGAAAGAAATTAACAATGCAGAACTACGTTTCATTCCGTACATTTGGTAATTAATTATCTTCAATATGAAACAAAAACGACGGTTTTACCACTATTCTGCGGAAAGTTATAACCATTCCCACAAAACACTACAAATTCTGGTGTCGGCCATTTTGATGACGTCATATTTCCGAAACCCGACCCGATATTCTTTGTGACTTCCTGTGAAACATTTACGAGCACATGTGCTAAGCGTTCCCAATAAATTTTGTTTTATTATTCGGAATATTTAGGTTAACATGCAAATAAGCTGAATTTGATTGTATTTTAAATTGCGTTTTCCTCCCCCACTTCCACCCCCCGAAAAAAGGGGAAGCGTACAGCAGAAAGTCGGGGACTTTTGATATGTCATTTAGAATGACCTAATGAACGTTTTTGTGAAGAAAAACCTTGGCTTCTAATTTTTCCGAAGAAAAATGCTAAAGTTCCTGGACTAATGTCCAAAAGAATCCGTCGTTTCGGAAGCGGCAAAACTGGTTTTTCCTTTATGTCAGCAGGAGGGTGTTAGGGATTGCCAACTGACCGGTTTTTGACCGGCCAGGCCGGAATATTGCTGTTATTTTGGTTATAGCCGGTGACCAGTAAAAGCTTCTTGCCAACCCCTTCACGACCGGTTTTTTCAAATTTGTATATAGTTCGAAGCAATTTCATCTAATTCGAAGTATAGATTTAAAAAGCAACTTTCATTCTGTAAATCCAAAACTATTACCTTTCACCATCTATCAACGATTAATATATTTTGTTCATCTGCTTAGATAATTTTAAAGAGATGACAGGGACTGTATCACGGAAAGTTTAAAATTTACTTGTAAAGAATCACATTTATTGAGAGTGAAAAAGGACTTCTTAAAGCAATTTCCTAAATTGAAAGAATAAATTTAATTTTCCAAATCCGGAACTATCAGGTAATGAATAATATACTTTTGTTTATTTGTTTCGATAATTTTAAAGAAGTGACATTGACTTGTAAATACAATAAAATGATCAATGCCGATTTCAGTTTCTCATTTATAGCCTAGCACAATGTATCTATTAAGCTTATTAGTGAATATGCTAAGGATATGCAAAATCCAGGTGCTAATGCACTTTTGTTCACGATAGTACATTTCCTTCCCATGGATGAGTGCAGAGATACTTCACACTTAGACCTATACTATAGGAAATTTTGAGGCGGTGCCGGTTTTTTTTTTTTTTTTTTTTCAGAGTTGGCAGCCCTAGAGGGTGATAGCAAGCAAGACGACCCAGAAAGTTGCACATGGTCTGACTCCTTGCAAAAAGAAAAAAATGTATGTCTCTTTGGAGACTATATTTACATATAGTAGGGTTGCAAGTTTTATATATATATATATATATATATATATATATATATATATATATATATATATATATATATATATATATATATATATATATATATATATATATATATATATATATGACAGCCAGAAAATTCATATAATGCGACAACATACCTTCAGGCTTTAGGAGGGTTGACTATATTTATCACCTATATATATATCTTCAAAAATTTTGAGGGAAATTATCCAATTTTGGGCGGAAATTCCCTCCCAGCACTCCTGGAAGAAACACTGGTTGTAAAATAAGTTAATATTTCTTTCCATATATATATACATGTATATATATATGTATAAACCCAACGAAAAGTGGAGGATCTAGAAGGTAAAAACTGGGGGGGGCAGCCAGACCCCGAAGTATGAAAGGTATATCATAAATTTACTATGCCGGCATTCCTGGAAGAAACACTGGTTGTAAAATAAGTTAATATTTCTTTCCATATATATATACATGTATATATATGTATAAACCAAAGAAAAGTGGAGGATCTAGAAGGTAAAAACTGGGGGGGGGGAAGCCAGACCCCGAAGTATGAAAGGTATATCATAAATTTACTATGAACTTCCAAAAATATATAAATAATAAGTGAAATTATTTTTGTCATTCAAAAACTGTGGGAGGGGACTCGGGCTATATCCGTCACTGCCAATGAATAAATCATTACACACTTTTTTTTTATTTGATCAAACAGTTATATACTACTTCCAGGGTTGGCTGGTTTAAATTAAGGTGGTTTAAACCATGGTTTAAACCAAGGTTTAAACCAGCTGGTTTTTTAAAAAAAACAACTGGTTTAAACCAAAAAACAAAAAAATGTTCGTAAAAGTGTAAATGTTTGTAAAATCTTGATGAACACACATTTGTGGGTTATCACGTTTCACTCCCGCATATTATTCGTATTATATTCAGACCTAAATTCCCCAATCATTACTCAAAAAGATTATACTACAAAAGCAACTTTTTTTTTTACAAGTTTATAAATGTTTATTTTTTTTATTTTTATTTTTTTTTTTTTGTAGTTGTTATTATTGTTATGTAATTGCAATCGAAGAAAAATTCTAAATATTGTTTCGTTTCAATGTTTACTATTGATAAAATACATCGAAAATGCCGTACTTTTTGTGTGTGTGGGGGGGGTGTCATACAGACCCCACGAGAGGCATTTAGTGAAATAAGTATCTTTGGTATCTATTTATGTATAAATGAGTTTGAGCCAAAGTGGACTTAAATAATTCGTATCTTTATTCACTTTTCTTATTGATATGCACATTAAGTCGGTGTATTTCTTTAATTTGGACCAATAAAAGTTGTTGTTAACTAACTTGAACTAAATTAGTTCTTCTGTACTCCGTAGTACTTTGAAATTTTTCATATGTAATTCTGTGTAATGGTTTCACTTGTGCAACTGTTTATCTTTTTGTCCTTCTGAAATGACTCTTGACAGTTATATTAAGAAGCATGTAAAGATCAGTACAACGTATTTTTTTTTTTTTTTTTTAATCAGGATTCCTTCGTGAGTGAGTCGGCAGACGTATCGCATTTGTGGCCAATTAGTCCTGGTTCTGAGTTCAAATGGAGGACAATTTCTCTCGGATGTAACTCGAGAAGCGGTTTTTATTCCGCTTTAAGCTTATGTGACCCCTTCCAGCATAACCCGGTTGTTGCATAATAACATCAAGGCGAAACAAACTTATTTCTGTCCATATATGATATGAATATATAGAGCAAATCATTTAAACCATAAAAACCTGGTTTAAACCAAAAAAAACCTGGTTTAAACCCAAAAAACCGGCTTTTTTGGTTTTT
Organism: Thermobia domestica; assembly: GCF_964235325.1. Taxonomy (NCBI): domain Eukaryota; kingdom Metazoa; phylum Arthropoda; class Insecta; order Zygentoma; family Lepismatidae; genus Thermobia; species Thermobia domestica. Next base: position 248,495,350 of record NC_137463.1, read on the forward strand.
TTAAATAAAAACCATGGTTTTTGCCAACCCTGATTACTTCTTTGCTTCCAAAACTGAAAATCGGAATTTTTAATACATCAAACAGTTTCTTCCGATTTATTATTTTATTTTATGATTCTGTTTAACAGAAATAGCCTATTTGTCTTAAATATGCAGATACTATATAGTTCTTTTCTGATTAGAATTACGGAACAGTTGTTAGTTCATGAGAAGTTAGTCCAGTTAAATTAAAGAAAATCACATTTATTATCCAGTAAAAGTCCATTATTAATCGTACCACGGTCGAATATGTATTTTTTTCTTTAAAAATTCATCTGATTGTGTATGGTAATTGTCAAATCTGGCAACATTGATTTTCTTCCTTCCTAGCACGTCCTCACTCACTAGTGTGACGTAATATTTTGTTCTACACAATGGTGACCTCTAAGCGGATGAAGCGCAAACATGAAATAAAAGGAAGGATCGGGAAGGCGAAAGAAGCCTTTAGAACAGAGGTTCTCAACCTAAATCCTATCACGACCCCCATTTTCTCACATCCTCTTGCCGGCAACCCCCTTATAATTCCAAGTTTGTATTAAGCTTGTGTGGGATTTTTAATAAACCTATTGCGGAAATCTCACGATATCTATCTATCTATTTCTATAATAGTAAAATCCATTATTTGTATATAGTGGATACAATAACTTCCCCAAAAGCGAATGGATTAAAAAAAAAAAAAAGAAAAATTGGTCAGTCCATTCATATTACAAATAACGAATCCGATTCGTCATACTGTTTCAAAATGGAGGCAGTTTCAAAACTTTAAAACTTCGTAACTCCCTTAATTTTGAGTCATATGATTAAAAAATACAGTGATTTCTAATTTTTGTTCCTAAAAAAAACTTGGACAGTTCTTGAAAAAGTTATTGAATATTTTAACTTTCGAGATGCCGCCACTTAGATTAACCTCATGTTGTTGTGAATTTAGTACATTGTTGTACTGTGTTGTGTTCAGTATCACTAAGAAGTGTTAAGAGTAACTTGTATACATTTGAAATTTAGGAAAGAAAGAAAAAAAACAGACCAAAAATATACCTTCATTGTAGCCAGCTTACTGGAAAAATGACTATTCGCTCACAGACACTATGTGCACAATGACTGTGTGCACAATTCTGCAAAGAACAACAAAGGGTCCTAAACAAAAGAAATCCCTTTTATTGCCTACACAAAGAAATGGTCCATTGTTGATTTATCAACAAACGCAACACAGCTACTGCGAATTAGTTTTCAATTTTAATTGTATTTCAATATGCAGGTTATGTTGGATTTGTATTTTTCTGGTATTTCAATATGTAGTTCTCATTAGTTTCATATCGTACCTCTTTCATTTAAATTGATTTTTAAACAACTCTGCACCTGTTGAAAATGTTTAGTAGAACTATTTTTTGTTGTTCTTAACAGTATGTGTAAAAATAAAAATATGCCTATCAGAACAAAATTCAAAATAATATTTTAAAATATTTTTCTGTATTATATTATAATTATATTTATATTTATAAAAATTTCAGGGACAAGCTTGGCTTAGCAACAGAGGTTGTGTTCCACAGCTTCCAACGTCGACAGTTTGAGAGTTTAAATTAACCAAGTTCCCCCTGTGTAGGGCGTATGCTGCCAATACCTAACATGGTAAGTAATCTTGTGATCTTGTGCATACAGAACAGCTAAAGAACCGAAGCAAATAGTTTCCATTCATGACAGGAGCTCATGTGCTTCCGATCCCACGTTAAGCTGTAGTTTCAAGTTTCATATGGTCTCGCTGCTGAAAGGGATACTTATACCCAAAACCAAATCAAATCAATTCAAACATTTACTGAGCAAGGGCGCCCATATTGTGGTTTCCAAGGGGGGGGGGGGGGAGTATACGCAATATTTCAAATATAGGTTCAAATTTTGCTGTAACTAATGTAAAAATTCAATTCGGTTTTCGATATTCCGAAGTACGATTTCCTCTGGGGGGGCAAGCGCCCCACCTTGCCCCCCTGATGGGCGCCCTTGTGTACGAGCTATACACAAAAATAAAGCATGTGTTAAAAGAATATAAAATTGAAGGCTCGCCACCCCCCTTCCTTTTTGATGAACTGCGTACGCTACTGGTGCCACAGATTATAAAATTGAAAATGTGTATCATGCATATTGCTTACCTGTGAAAACTAAATATTATGCCAATAGTGCAACAAGTGCACGGTTCAAGGCCAGGAACGACACTCTCACTGAAATAGGATAATTTCCTTATCCTATAGGATATTAACCGCTTGTCACTGCTTTCACATTCAACACTTTGAAATTAGTTTTCGCACATTTCAAATAGCACGTTTGTATTTTGATGCTGCATAAATAAATAACTAACCACAGACAACAGAGTGCAAGACAAGGATTCAACGGAAGTGCGCATTTGCAGTGCAGTTGCTCGCCGCAGGGTTGCCAATTATTGAGAACTTGAAAAACGTATGCGGACTACATAATTTACTTGATTTTCGCTTTCAGACAAACATCACTAATATAAGGACAACAAAGTTTATGTCACCTATAGGGCTATGTCCAGCCCTTAGTTTTGGTGTAGTGATTATGAAAAGAATGTGGGGAAAATACGAAACTATGAAGGACAAGAGAACCAAAAAAAAAAAAAAACGATGATTCAATCTGAAATCCGTATGAAAAGGTGTCAAACCACTAACCCTTCACATCACAAGCAGACTTTCTCACTGAAAATTCTGTCCGGAGAACGGCGCAAAAACAAATAGTGAGGGAGCTGCACTGTGATGTATCTACTAAAGGACATGCCGTGCAAGAATGCCCACTGCCCCAAGGGCTTGGGCGCAACCCGACACGATTTTGCCATTCTTTCTCCTTAAATGTATAATTCTCGCCCAAAATCTTTCTATCCCCAAATTAACCATTCTACCAATGACGGATCTAGCCCAGAGACGGGGAACTTAAGCCCCCAAATATTTTGAGTGACAAAAATAATTGAAGCTATATTTTTTATATATTTTTGAAAGTTTATGGTAAACTCATCATATACACATCGTAGTCTGGGTTCTGGCTCCCCCCCCCCTCCCCAGTTTCTACCTTCTACATTCGCCACTGCATTCTCCAGTTTGATTGTACCATTCTTAAATGAAAAACTGTCCCGCCAAATATTCCTATGGGCAGAATCCATTCGCCTGGTTTCCTCCACAACAGTGACACGCAATTTAACTCATTTTTACTACGGATGGAGGAACGTAAGCGAGCCCCGTGAAGAGGCTTCCCAAGTATATCCCTGAAAGAAACCACTTGAGCCACAGCGCCCTCTTTCATTTTTTTTTTTTTTTTCCTTACTTGTAGGATATTTGCCATTTTATCCAGTGGAACTGAAGTTTGGAGGAGACTTGGAGCATTTACCATTCACTACTTACTATCTGGAGATCAAAACACATCTACATGTTTTCCTTACTCGTTTTGCGTACTCATCGTTTTCCTTATTACCAAATTTACATTAAATATGCACGGTAGAAGTCCTCCGCCCCATTCGGAATATCATAGCTTAGCTTAGTTAGTCCTGAGCCTGTTCCACACTTTCATGGCCTCTGCGAGTGGATTTCTAGAAACAAAACACATTAAAAGCGATATATAATGCAATCGTTAAATCGAAATTAGAGTATGCTGCCGAAACCTGGAATCCTGCAAGCAAAACACATAACCGCAAAATAGAAATGATTCAATCAAAATTGGCAAGGTAGGCCTACTTAGTTTTCAAGGAAACAGGCATACATCCTAAATTTGAAACATATCAATGTTTAATTAAACAACTGAACATTGTATTCCTTCACAACAGAAGAAACTTCAGTTACTTTGCCTTTTATACAAACCTTTAACACAATCAAATTGAACTTCTGAAATTTTAAAGTTCCTCACGTCAGATCAAGTCCATTGTCCAATTATGCTGAGTTATTTCACTGTAGAACATTGAAAATCAATATAATGAAATGGCAACCTATTTGGAGCATACGTAACATCTACAACAAACTTTGTGTGCTTGATCCAAATATTGATATATTCAGAATGTCCTTCAAATGATTTTTTTTTTTAAAAAAAAGAAAGAAAAACAGTAAATTCTTTAAGTAAGAGAATCCATGAATAACCAGTCACTAAAATTATCACTTGTAAATTTATTTGTTTCTTGTGAACACTGTAAACGGGTATCTTAGTACTGTAGTATTCGTCTCTCGATAAATCTAATATAAATAAAATAAAGAGTTTGTTTGTGTCTGTCTGTCTGTGTGTGTGCAGCTTGGGGACCAAACGAGTGGATCGAGAGTTTCCAAATTTTGGTGACGGATACCTTGGTCCAGGCCCCAGACCAAAACGAAGCTATTTTTTCAAAATTCGAATCAGGGGGTTCTCCACGGGCATTTACCCGTATATGTAAAAGTAGTAGAAAATGACCGATATTTTTTCCTTTCGTTGTTCAATTTGTTTACATAGATATTTTATCTGACACATGCGAAGGATGGGTATTTCAGCTAGTAAATAAATAAAGAAGCTGATGTAATTAGCTTCACACTTATCACTGCGTCAATGTTTCACCATATTTGGTCAGATATATATAGGCAGAACATTAGGCCTAAGACAGGAGGAGCTGAGATCATTTTTTTTAAAAGGGGTGAAGACTTCTGTTCACCTTATATTCATACATATTGCACTAATAAACAACTGACAATTTCAGGGGGATGATTTCAGGTGGGATAAGCCCCCACGAACACACACACTACCTACTAACCCTAATATTACATTGACTCAGAGTAGGTGACTGGTTGAACATCTGAGTTGCATGAAACATTTGTTGACTCCAAGTTGGCAAATGAATTGATTGGCTAATCCTCGGCAAAGCAGTCCACATCAACACAGGGCCGATGCTGGCAGTTGGATAGCCTACCTTTTCCCAACGTTGGTTCTAGTATATATTCTAAGATGAGTTAAATTCTGAGCCTCATTCCGATGAGAGAAGAATCCATCGTTAACTGAATCTACTCAATCCAAGAGGCAATTAAATGTGGTACCGACTACGCCAAATGCAGGGTGTCTCAAAAGTCCCCTGACATAGGGCAACTCTGTTATCATCAGAGTTACAACAAAATGTAAGAGAAAAAACATCTCTAAATGTGGTTTTCAATCTAAAGTGAAGAATTTTTTTTAAAAAAAATGCGATCAACGTTAAATGACAATGCAACGTTGCCATTTACCTGGACCTACAGAATAAGTGAATGAAGTTACTGTCTTTTACGTGAACATGTCGATGGCCATCCCCCATTTCAAACATTAACTCCATTCACTTACGTTGTGGGTCCAGGTAAATGGCAACGTTGCATTTCCATTTAACATTGGGCGCATAAAGAGTGTACAGTCCAAACGGCTAGTCCGATTTAAAAAAAAAAAAAAAAAAAAAAAACTTCACTTTTGATTGAAAACATCATATTTGGAGACGATTTTTCCTGTTACATTTTGTTGTAACTCTGATAATAACAGAGTTACCCTATGTCAAAGGACTTTTGAGGCAACCTGTATATAATAAGTAAATGTATGAAGTAAATGTAAAATAAAATATAATATTCAAATTGTAGGCAAGAAAATGAATAAAATGAAATAACTATTTTGTCTATTTATTCAGAAGAATATGATTAAAATTTTTCAGTTGGAAATGAAAAAAATATATATATTCCTAGATTCTCCTTTAGATCTAAGACAGTGGCGGATATAGCCCGGGGTCGTGTCGTGGAGCCTAGACCCCCTCAGTTTTTCAGTGACCAAAAAAAACTAATTTAAGCTTATTTATACATGTTTGAAAGTTTATAGTAAGCAATGCATTTTATTGTTTATTGGAAATTTTTTAAAACATTAGATGTAGTTTCAGTTGCAGTTCTTCTGTTATGCAATGTGCATAACAATACTTGAGATCCTCAATGTCAACGCCCAACCTAATCATGACACCCATCGAAAGAGACGTAAGTTGGAAACTTCTGCACAACCTATAAAAAAAAATTGTAAATTGATGTGCAAACACACGCAATCGACGAATTTAGTTCTTGAATGGACCACAATTATGTGTTGTGTCACTGTGTGCTGGTGGTAAAATATAAGAAAATGAAGGCAAAAAGCAAAAAGATGTTATCTTTCTCTTATTTTACACCAGAAGCAGTTAAAGTAAGTGTTAGAGTTTCTTGCTATTCCTTTGAAAGAAGTGTGTAAACGGATTTCAAATTAAAATCATTCGCGTAAACTCATGATACATCTATTATGGTCTGGGATCTGGCTATGCCCTCCTCGTTTGTACCTTATAGGTCCGCCACTGATCGAGGATCAAATCGTTTAGCACTTCACGGAGAGAACTAATCAGTTAGTGCGTAATGTCCCTATATTTCTGTGGGTGCAACCCAAAACTGGCTAAGCTAACTAGCTTTTGATACGAGAGACCGAAGTTCGACTCCCTGTGTGAGCTTATGACTCAAGAGTCAGGTTAAGCTGTAAGACCACGTCTTATATAGCCTATAGACCTTTAGCTGAAAGGGACGTCGAACTTCAAATTAATCCACCTAATCTTATCAACAAACAAATAATGAAATGAAATCTTTAAGTTTAACGTCCCACGGTTATGCCGGTTAAGCTAAAGGAGACGGTGATAATGAAAAATGAGCCAAATGGTAGAATGAAGAAAGTGGGAGGAAGAGGGAGAACCCAGAGAAAACCCACGAGCACGGTGTTTGTTCACCATAAAGTCCACACGGCGCGAGCTGGGATCGAACCAGGGGCCCCAAGCACCGGAGGTGAACGCTCTACCACTGAGCCACCGCCCCCCCCTTATGAACGAACAAATATGCCTGTGATTGGCACGGTGACTCAGTTGTAGAGCACTTATCTCTGGTGCCTGGGGTCTCTGCTTCGATCCCGGCCAAATAAGTTTGTAGTGAACAACATCGTGTCGGGATACTCCCGTTTCCTCGCACATTCTCATTCTGCTTATTCTTCCAGTCATTCAGTCATCCGTCTCCCTTAGCCTATAAAGCCTTTCGAACGAAAGGGCATAATCGTACACACGTTAAACTGAAAGAAAGAGATATATCTGCGCACACTTTTATCGTGCTATATCTCCTGTATTATATCCATCTCTCCCCTTTCCCCATAGTACATGATGAGCACCAGGGCTGGTGCTAGGGAATTTTCCGCCCTGTGCAATGGCATTATTTGCCGTCTCTATTTTTTTTTTTCAGAAAGAACAAATCTTAAAAGCCACAATTTTAAGTGCTACCCCATCATGAATAACGAAGGGGAGAGAAAGGAAACTCGCACTCAGAAAGGCATAAACACTACAAATACAATCTCTTTCTGTCTGTTTTTCTTTCTTTAAATAATAATCTATTATGTTACTAAAAGATAAAGCAAACACACCTGCACCGGAAAGATAGAATTAAGCATATGTTTAATCTCGATATATCGATTGCAATTCCAGTGCAACTAGCTCTTTTATCTTTATTTCTTTATTTTCCTTCTATATATGTTTTTTTCTTTAAAAAACTTGTTTCCACCTTCAATGATAAGGAACTTGTTTGTGTCAAATACAAGACTAATTTTCGCATCACAACTATGATAACTAACTAAATGGAACAGATGTTCGCTATTGTTCGAGAATTAAGTTCTTACATTTGAATACTCAAGCAATTGGTGCTGTGATTTCTTTGAGCATTTGCCTTAGCACTATCCATGTGACTTTAAACTAGTGCGACCTGAACATAATTTATGAATGTAATACTGAAATAGAAGGCCAGTTTAGTAAATTTAACTACCATCATCATGAAGTCTGTTTCCAACAAGAAATATTTATTTTAAATAATATCGTTATGACAGATTTTTGGCGCTTCTCGAAACTTGCCGCGCCATGCAAATGCACGTGTTACACATACGGTAGAGCCGGCCTTGCTGTGTGCCAGGGGCGGATCCAGGACCAACTTCTGGGGGGGAAGAAAGTGTCATACTGCTACTTAGAACTACTTTTAAGAGCCTCAAACTCTGGAATGGGTTTTATTTATATATAAAAATAATAACGTTCCCCTTCTGGGGAGGGGCGATTGTCCCCCGCGGATCCGTCACTGGTGTGTGCCCCTAAATATTCTTTCTTTGTCTGCTTTAATATGATCTGTGATACTCATTACCCTTAATTATGCCTTGATTAATAATAAAACTGTTATCGGATTGTTGATAGAATCTAGGCTATATGAGAAATGGACCTACAGTTTAACGTAGAATCCGAATAACTGCAATACTCATAAATTTCAATGATTTCGCACCGAGAATCGAAGCTGGTAGGTATCCCATGCACGAAAGCCAGGCACGCTAACCACTACGTCAAAATGAAAAGGTGTTATTAAATAAATTTACGTTTTAATTGTTACTTGCTTAAATGTTGCACTTATTTTCTCTTCATATCGAATTTGAATAATACTAGGGATGCGCACGAGTCGAGTCAAGACAGAATTTTCCTGAGAAAATTCGAGTCGAGACACAGCTCTTCCAATAGAAAAATATACGTTTTTCGAGTCGAGACATCACTTGTACAGCACTTTTCGAGACGAGACAGCCTCAAATCTTGTCTCGTGCGTATCCCTAAAGGATACATGTCATGGCTCCACTTACATCTGTGATAACTGTCTTTGCTGCCAAGGATGGATTTTTTTTTTTTTTTTTTTTTTTTAGGAGCGCATCTTCTTCATTAAACATCTATGTATGCATTTATTTCTATATTTTATGTCTGAGCGAGAAATATACTGTATTTTCAGAAGCGTTATTACTTGAATTGGTTCAATTGATTGTAGAATATTGTTACTGAAATGTTGCCCGAGTTGGAAACGTTGCTTCCAAATCGGAATCACGTGCTTAGTATGTTTTGACTCGCAGGAATGGAAAGTTCCTCTTTTCTTCTCTCTGTGAGCATGAACAGTCGGGACTTTCCCGACATCAGCTGCTACGCACACGTCATAGCGTGGGTTTAATGACTGCACTGTCGCCTGACACGCCCACACGTACTACTGTGTATTTCAGATGTAAAGCATCACGGGCAATAGCCAATGGTGCGCGATATTCCGCGCGGTGTTGCCGGATCATGGACTCCCCTTTCCCTTCTCGCTCTTCCTCCAGTTGAGGTTATGACACATACATTTGCAACATTATTCGCAATGTAAATATACTATTCCAGCAAACTCAAGAATTTTGACTGTGCATCCTAGAAGTATATATAGCAATTAAATTACTTACCTATTAACTTTTCCAGTGGATATGCTAAACACTCGTCTTCAACACTACTTTCACTATGTCAGTTAATATTTCGTCATTGTCTGAATCAGAGTCTTGTAAATTTATTATCATGGGCTAAAAAAATGTAAACACAAAAAATAATTCTTCGAGACTGATTTCGTAGCACTTTATTTTTTATTTTTATTTATTTATTTTTTTTAAAGAAGGCTCAGCACTTGTATTCGGTTTGCTTAAAGACATTGTCAACTATAATTTTGGAGAAGAAACGAACTACAACGAAAGAAAGTAACCCAGACACTGATGAATTCTGTTTATGCTAGAAGAGAACTTACGTTCCAACACAACTAACACCTTTGTTTCCTTCTCAGTTTTCATAACAAATAACTTTCTTGGGCTTGGTCTAAGTCTCACAAAAACAATCCGTCTGATTCCTTAGCAAGTCCATATGATCGAGTTTGTTTTGGGTTACGATAATTTACGAGACCATTCAGACGCCTGGTGCTTTTGAATCCCTGCTGGAGGAGGAAAGAGGGAATAAGTGGTCGCATATATGTAAGGTAGTGAAACGTGAAGAAAAAAAAAATACTGCGTTTTTTCTGTCGAGTAAGGAAAAATTTATCCCGAAGTAAATTTCAAAACAATATTACGAACTTCCCATACTTTGTTCTTACGATGTTAGGCATATTATATATATATATATATATATATATATATATATATATATATATATATATATATATATATATATATATATATATATATATATATATATATATAATGAATCAGATTCCAAAGGCGTGTAGCCACGGGGGAAAAGGGGGCCCTGTCTTTCCAAACTATTTCCAACTCCAAAATGAGGTTCGTGGTATGTGTTTAATAAACTTATTTAATAGTTAATGCAAATGAGGGACGTTTATAATAAAATATGATTTAAAAAAAAATCAAACATCATCAATGCGGTTTCTGTACCTAATTAAAACAACTAAAATTAACCATATGCTTTATATTCTCATTTCCCTAACTGAGAGCACACCGTATGAACTCTCTATTAGATTATTGCATAATAATATCTGAGTTGATATTTTTTCGAGTTTTTTTTCCTTTACTGTTTTAACCCATATAAATACAAAGTCAGATAAACAGACTGCTATAAACAGCATTTGTTTTCTTATGAATAGGTTATTGATTCATCTACAATCCGGTTTTCAACTCAGTACTGTCAACATCCGTCTTTTGATAAGGTAGCATCAAAATATAACACGTGTATAGTATGTATGGTGAGTTAAAATGCTTTCATATTCTGAAAGAGATCATTTGTTCTCTTTTAAATGTGTAAAAAGCTTTCCTCCCCCTGAAAGTAATGTTCCCCTAGAACAACCTGCTGGTTACACCCATGATTATTCTGTAATAAAAGTTGAGTTCTATTTCCAAATTGAAGAAAAATCCACTGGAAATTAGACGCGGGACTCATCGCTCGTTTTACTAATTGTTTTATATGGAAACCTTTAAAAGCGTGTATCATAACAACCAGGTTGACATAAAAAGATGTAGTTTTCACGTATGTGTTCGTAATTCTTTTCTCTACTTCGTAAAGTGAGCAGTTGATGTGCTAATACAATATTTCTAATAAGCGCCTCTAGTATTGTCAAGATTCGCAGTAGCGCGAGAAGTCAGCGTGCGGACTGCTTGTCGCGAATTGTCAACACCGCTCAAAGCCAATTGGACGCCGCGTGAAGCCAACTCAAGGCCATGCCGCTTATCTTCTGAAATCTGTTATAGTCGCTGTTCCCGTTACTCGAACGAAAGCGCACAGAACAGGCAACGAAATAATAAATATGAAATGATTGATTACATTATTCTGTATCCGTTTTTTTTTTTTTTTTAACTGAATTGTGGAAAATAGTTTGTTCTTTCTATATAAAGAATTTAGCGATGAAATATTTACTGTATGTACCATTCATTCTTGTGGGAATTGTTTTTCTTTCGTAAATGCAATTACACAATCTTTTTTTTTTTTAATGATTGAATACTATTTATGTTGCGATGTGCACTTGCATAATCTTTCAGTTTACCGTCCCACGTTTATATCTATTAGGCTAAGTGAGACGGATGATCAAGGCTTGTGAATGATTATGGAAGAATTGTTGGAATGAAAATCTGGGAGGAAACGAGAGTATCCCGAGAAAACTCACAGACACGATGTTGTCCACCACAACTTACTTGGCCGGGATTGAACCATGGACCCCACGCACCAGACGTAAGCGCATTACTACTGAGCTACCACGCTCCCGAAGTGCACTTGCAGTGAAATATAACTAGAACCAGAAATTTTACGCGCTACATTTTTTTTTTGTTTCATTATTAAAAAGACCTAATTATTTTGTTTTGCAAAGAAAAACATTCCTATATAACTGTGTTTTGGTTGCAGCTTTTCTCAATATCCTTGGGTTACCTTCTTTGGCTCAATTTCGCATTTTATTCCTATAATAATTAACCAAGGAATACCCAGCGTGTGCAACATCATATTAGTTTCACTTCAGTGTAGTCCTGGTAGACGAGAATCATTGAATATATACATTGAAACGGTAGGTTTATATGTTTGTGGTCAAGAGAACTTTACATGTTTGTGGCCAATCCTTTCGACAATGATATCTCGAAAACCACAGTGTTAGAAGTTTTCGATGGTCGATTCCAAATTTTGTGTAGATTTGCCAGTTCTCAGTCATTTTTTTTTAAGTCTTTATTTTTATATCCATATTTTAGGTGTCATTTTGACCCTATTAGTTTAATACTGCCACTAGGACGTTAAGGTTGATACCCTTGTGAAAGGCAACCAGTAATGGAGCTAAGTACAGCGGGTTGACGGACATTTCAGGCGCTTTGCTTTAATGTGAATGGCAAAACCTATTGCAAGCTGGCAATTCCGAACACGGCCCACAATGAGCCTGTGGACCCACAATGAGCCGTACTCGAATAGGAATTATAAGAAAAACATATTTGCATTTGGTATCATCTATTACTTATTCAAGTTTGCCAAAAAAAAAAAAAAAAAATCTATATATTAAATTACTACATTTATATGTTTGTCTATAGCAATTCACTCCCTTTGAGAGTCTTCCTGTCCTGTACTTGTATTCGTAAAGAGACTTGCACAGATATAGTGAGAAGTGGGAAGGATATTCACGCTCACATTAGAACTGTCCGCTGTGTAAATAGCTCAGGTTCAGCTACTAGACATTAAAAGGAGATGGCAACATCAAACTGATCAATGATGGCAATCAGCAACTAGTACTGGCGATGCTTTTGTACATATAAATATTTACTTAGTGACTCAATGGGTTGATTTGGACTTTAGTGTCCCGTTTTCGCACCGAGGCTATATGAGATGTAGACTTACAGTTTAACAAACAGCTTCGACCGAGAACCGAACCTGGGTCTCCCGCACCGACACCGCGTACACTAAAGCTACGAGCCTTACTTAGTAATCGGAGATGCAGCCTCACTGAGAAAAACATTAAAAATGTTAAGAGTTGATTGTTTCAACAGTTTACTGGACATGTTATTTTATTAACATTTTTTTTCTGTGACTTGTTCTGGGAGCACGGTCGCTCAGTGGTAGAATGCTTAACTCTGGTGTGTGAGGTTGTTTGTTCGATCTACGGCCAAGGAAGTTTGTCGCGGACAACATTGTGTCAGTGGGTTTTCTCGGGTATTTCCGTTTCCTTCCACTTTCTCATTCCACCAATTCTTCCATCATCATTATTTGCTTGCCTTAATCATTGTCTCTCGTAGCCATAAGGGCATAACCGTGTGACGTTAAACTGAAAGATTTCATTTCAGTTTTTGGAATTTGTTTTAAGCAGGCTTACGAACACGAATTTTGAGTCCTTATGTAGGGTGCAATTAAACGACGTGACAAACATCTTGGTACTTGAAGACATCGCTCCAAGTTTCCTTTAAATGCTGCTAGCAAATGAAAGGGCTGCGGTATTGCCACGTTTATTTTGTACACATTGACCCCCTGCCACCTGATCGCGCTGTA